>NW_017306698.1:481540-487457 GCF_000935625.1 Nanorana parkeri | reverse complement strand
GGGGAAGGTGGATTAAGGGAGGCACTGTGACTGGGAAGGGGGGTGAGGTGGGATGAGGACACTGTGACTAATGGGGGTTTTATGTGATTGTTTTTTCCTATTTTTGTGTGTAGGTTAATCTCTAGAAGCAGTGTTGATCAGTCCCTGGAAAGTCTCTGCTGCCCTGTGTAACAACTGTGGAGATAAAATATCATCCACATGCGGAGTGCATTGTTTTCAGTGAGTCTGGCGACTTACATTTGCATTGCAAAAAACAGCACTAGTATACAACCACTGTGTAGCAGGTGTAGCGCTGCAAACATTAGGCCTGTGTGTTTTATGAGCTAATAACCATTTCTGAGTCCCTCAGTATCTGGATTAAAGAGCATTTCCAGGAAATAGGTAAATCCAATCTATGAGCGGCTAATACCTATCTAGCAAAATCAAAAAGTTAATTTCATTTACCTTAATCTGATTCCTCTGCAATCCACTGTGTAAATACTTCACAGATTCACTGGTCCATTCTAAAGCCTGTACTATGGGACTTCCTCTCTCAGCTTCCATCATCACAAATCATGTTCAGACCTCAAAGGAGTTTCGTGTTTAGTCATTTCTGTGAAACTGATTTTGCTGAATGCAAAACAATCTACTTTTCTTTTTAATGAAATAATTTATTTTTTTGGGGGAGAGGGGGTAGTGCAATTAGGGTAGTTTAGATTATTTTATTTAGTGTTCCTTTTTTTTCTTAGTGTTCTGTATTTTTTTTTCTGTGTGTATTTAATCATCATTTGTGTACTCTTACTCATTTTTTTCACGTTTTTTCTTCTTTTTATAACAGAAAAAACAAAAACATGAAAAATAAGTCTAATGAGGCACACAATTGTTTGGCAGGAGAACAGGTCCAAGATAGATGAAAGAAGCTTCTATAACCTGCAGGATCCATTTGAAGCCCATTGTACCCTTAAAGAGACACTGCCACCTTGCCTATTCATGGGAGAGTGACAGAGTCTTTGTAAAGGGCCCCCCAACTAGCGTCATTACACATCCTGAGCCTTGCATTCTCTGCATTACACACCCAAGTCCTGCACTCTGTGCGTTATATACTCCTGAACCCCACACTCTGTGCGTAATGTATTCCTAAGCCCCACACTCTGTGCGTTACATACTCCTGAGCCCCACACTCTGTCTGTTACATATTCCTGAGTCCCCACACTATGTGTGCGCTACACACTTGGCCTTGCAATCGGTGTGTTACATACTCCTGATCTCGGCACTCTCTGCCTTACACACTCCTGGAGAAATGGAGGACAAAATCTGGATCAGCTGTGCATAGCAACAAATCAGCATCTACCTTTCATTTTCAAAGCTTAACTGAACAAACTGAAGAGAGAAGCTGATTGGTTGCCATGGGCAACTGCTCCAGATTTTGTCTGCTCCAGTTTTGATAAATTCCCCCCACTATGTTGTTCATTTTATACTCCTGACCACTCCACTCTAAGAACATTATATACTTACATACTATACTTACATTTTTCTTTAAAGTAGGGTGTGTGCAGACAAAACATATCTAATGAAGAGTTTCATTTTTGTCGGTGTACTTATTTTAGCTCTCAACCAATTGGTGTCAAAGCTGATCACATGTGCAGCAGCATGACAAATAGAGGCTAAGATGGCACCTTCCTTGGCTGTAGAGGATAGGAGGTTGCAGATCTTCCCCATTGACTCCAATGCGGAAATTGCAGAATTTTGCTGAAATCTCACTATTTTCACAGAAATGTCTTCCATGTATCCCTAATCACAGGCAGGTGTTCTCAAAACAGCAGATCACCAACAAAAGGGAGTAGTGTGGACTAGTACATTACAGCAAAGCCTGGATGAAAACTGAGGCTCTCAGCACTTTCATTTTATGATGTAAGATAAAGTTCACTCTGGGAATGGTCATGTTGAATAACCGTGTTGAATATCTTCGATAGCTGGGACGTGCTAGTAATTATGAATGCAATATCGCAGTTGATTACGATTTTCATTATTACACAAAATTTCATTTATGGTTTCCATGGGCAAGACACATTCATTGCATTAAAATAACTTTCTTGTTTCTGCCTTGATTAGCAACAACAAAAGTACAGCAGTATTTTGTGTTTGTTTTCCCTGTGGTAGTGTCCTTGTGTTCCCTATTCTATGATCTGTCATCTTTATAGTATCTGCTATGTGGCCCCAAGGGCATCATACTGAAGACATCCTCTTTATGATTTTAATTGTGGTTTCCTTCAGCCTTTCTTCTCCCAGCTCATCTTACATAAACTGCTGTTTAGGGGTTGGACACTCAGCTTTTGTCTTCACAAATCACAGGAAAGGCTTCTGCCAACAGCAAAGACATGATAGTATTAACCTCTTCATTGTGAGATGTAGGGGAACTAGAAGATGATGAAATTGGCCCCTTTATAAAGCACTATGAAGTATGCAAGGTCTATAATGAGGAATAAAATAGGCATAATGTACTACCCCATTTTCTATATGTTCTTAAAGTGACACTACACAGTTAAATCTTAAACATGCATTCAAGTACCTCAACTATTAACAAAAATGTATCTTATTTGTGTATAACTCAGCTGTAGATCCTCAAATCATCTCTGAATCGATGCTGGCACTGTCCTTCCTTCTGGAGGGGGGCTACTTTTGTTCCCCATTGTCCCTGTGTGTGTGCTATAAAGTAGTCCCCACTCTAAGCTTGTTCCCATGATGGACTACAATCTCATGTTTTGTTTACTAATTTGTACTGAGATTGCAAGTCACTCTCCTCCCCCCAGCTCCCCATTCTTTCCTCCTCCCTTCTCCAAGCTAGTGGATGGAGGCTTCTGGAGACTTTGCTGTCCCTTGTTGAACTTGTACTTGACAGGAAGTTCAGGGAAGCTGAGCAGAGAGAGTTGGAGCTGTTCAGAAACATGATGACTGTATTTCCTAGGACATAAATGTAAATAAATCCTTTGCTGGACAATGTATAATTGGTTTGATCTGGATTCATTATTAAAAAAAATATATTGCATGTTTAATGGAGAGCTCCTTGAATGTTTTATGGAAAGGATGATAGGAGATAAGTGTAATGTGTTTGTTATTTTCATGCTGTCGTTTCCCAGATACAGTTATCCAAATAGTGTGAAGGAGCTCAATGCTTCTGGTCTGTGTGCTTACTATTTCTAGTCCCTGCTAATTTATGAATGAAATTAGTCACAGCAATGGGGGTTTAAATAGCAGAGACCAGAAGTAGAAAGCATATGGACTGGAAGCATTGAGCTAAAAATACTATTGCTCTTCCAGCACAGTTTTTGGAGACCTTACCTGGAAAAGGACTGCACAGATGTAAAGCCAAATTCCAGGTTCTTGCCTCTCACCATGGGTGCCCTCCTCTCCACCTGAAGCCCCCCACTGCTATATACACTATAGTGCCCAAAATATTAGGACACCCCTCCAATTAATTGGATTCAGGTGTTCCAATCACCTCCACGGCCACAGGTGTATAAAATCCAGCACCTCGGCATGCAGAAGCTTCTACAAACATTTGTGAAAGAATGAGTCGCTCTCAGGAGCTCAGTGAATTCAAGCGTGGTACCGTTATAGGTTGCCACCTGTGCAATAAGTCCATCCGTGAAATTTCCTTGCTACTAAATATTCCACGGTCAACTGTTAGTGGTATTATAACAAAGTGGAAGCAACTGGGAACAACAGCAACTCAGCGACGAATTGGTAGGCCACGTAAAATGACAGAGCGGGGTCAGCGCATTCTAAAGCGCACAGTGAGCAGAAGTGGCCAACTGTCTGCAGAGACAATAGCTACAGACCTCCAAACTTCATGTGGCCTCCAAATTGGCACAACAACAGTGCGTAGAGAGCTTCATGCAATGGGTTTCCATGGCCGAGCAGCTGCATCCAAGCCTTACATCATCAAGTGCAATGCAAAGCGTCAGATGCAGTGGTGTAAAGCACGCCGCCACTGGACTCTAGAGAAGTGGAGACCTGTTCTCTGGAGTGACGAATCACACTTCTCTGTCTGGCAATCCAATGGACGTGTCTGGGTTTGGTGGTTGCCAGGAGAACGGTACTTGCCTGACTGCATTGTGTCAAGTGTAAAGTTTGGTTGAGGGGGCATTATGGTGTGGGGTTGTTTTTCAGGGGTTGGGGTTGGCCCCTTAGTTCCAGTAAAGGGAACTCTTACGGCATCAGCATACTAAGACATTTTGGACAATTTCATGCTCCCAACTTTGTGGGAACAGTTTGGGGATGGCCCATTCCAGTTCCAACATGGCTGCACACCAGTGCACAAAACAATGTCCATAAAGACATGGATGAGCGAGTTTGGGGTGGGGGAACTTGACTGGCTTGCACAGAGCCCTGACCTCAACCCGATAGAACACCTTTTGGATGAATTAGAGTGGGGACTGCGAGCCCGGCCTTCTCCTCCAACATCAGTACCTGACCTCACAAATGCGCTTCTGGAAGAATGGTCAAACATTGCCATAGACACACTCCTAAACCTTGTGTACAGCTTTCCCAGAAGAGTAGAAGCTGTTATAGCTGCAATGGGTGGGCCAACTTAATATTGAACCCTACTGACTAAGCCGTGGATGCCACTAAAGTTCCTGTGTGTGTAAAGGCAGGGGTCCCAATACTTTGGTCAATTTAGTATGTATATATATTTATATATATACTTTTTTTTTAATGCACATGCCATTATCAAATGTCTTCTGGCCATTCACAAGACACTTAGGCTCCTCTTCTCCTGCCTAGTGGTGGGCGATCCCCGGAGAGATTCAGAGAGTAGCGCTGATGTGGTTATGTCAGCGTCGCTCTCTGCATGAACACACTATAAATGATTGGCATGTTGATGCATACATTATATGAATGTATGGTGTCATAGTGATGCATACTCTATGAATGAATGGTGTCATAGTGTCATAGTTAGCAATGATTCTTTATTTATAACATGTCCTCAGTCTTCCAGGAGACTGAAGACAATTTGTGGCAAAAAAGAAGTACTGTGTGGGAAAACCTCTGACTGAAGGTAAGTATTACAGTCTGAGCTTCTTTTTAATTTTTTTTTTAACTGACTGGGGACTATTATTATTTAAAAAAATATACTCAGAGTTTGGCTTTAAATGTAATGAACAATTTTGCTGAACCTACCAAGCAGCCCTCACCTTCTACCTCCTGAGTCCTAACAGTAAGGGCTGGTTCACAGTATAGCGTTGCTCTAATGGCAAGGTATCAGTGTACTAGATGCATTGCTTTGTCATTAAGTCACAATGACACCCCATCGCACCACATAGTACTGCAACAGAGTGCTTTGTGGCACCTTGTGCAGAAATAAATAATGCATGTGCTTTTTTTTACTGCACGACACACAGCACAATGCACACCTGCTGAGTGGTCCATTGGAGTGCCAAATTCAGAATGAATGGCTACAAACCAATACACCTAGTGTGCGATGTGATAGCATGCACTAAACACACGGATACCGTGCATTGAGTGCAACGCTATATAGTAAACAGGCCCTCAGGCTGGATTAACACCTAAGCAACACCTCTTCAGCGCATATTACGTGCGTCTTTTTTTTAAAGGGCTTGTTCACACCAATTGCGGTGCGTTCCAGAGCGGCAGCTGCTGGAACGCTCCGCAATAGCTCACAAAACTTCCCCCTTCGTTCTCGGGCGGGAGGGGTGTGATGATGCATTGAAGTCAATGGCACCGCAGCCACGCCCTCCCGCCCGCAGTGCGATTGGATGCGTGGCAGAACATTGCCTGCATTCCAGTCAACTGCAAACGCAAAAAATAGAGCATGCCACATTTTTTGCTTTTGCAGTGGACTGGAATGCAGGCAATGTTTTGACACGCGTCCGATTGTACTGCGGGGGGGGGGGGGGGGGCGGGGGCGGGGTGCCCT
>NW_017306698.1:437635-481502 GCF_000935625.1 Nanorana parkeri | reverse complement strand
GGGCGTGGCTGCGGTGCCATTGACTTCAATGCACAGTCACCCCCTCCCGCCTTAGAACAAAGGGGGAAGCAGCTGCCGCTCTGGAACTCACCACAATTGGTGTGAACAAGCCCTGAGCGGTTTTTGCGGGTTTTTGCACGCGTTTTATGCGCATATGTTAAGTCACGCGTTGTGAGCAGATTTTGGCACGTTCAAGTCAATGAGCAAAACGCGAGTTATATGTGCGCAAATAATTGCAGCACGCGTTTTTTAAGCGTATTCTATTGAGTCTATGGGACAAAACGCACTGAAATCAGCCCCAAAGTAGCTCGTGCAGTATTTCCTGCGGCAGGCGTATTTCTGCTGGAGACAAAACACTGACGTGTACTGGGGCCATAAATGAATGGGATTCCTAGTGTTGAGCTGTTTGTTGCACTGATTTGCGCGCGGCACACAGCTTAGGTGTGAAGGAAGTCTTACAGCCAGATATGTTCTACCTCTTTTATATAAACCCCGTGCAATGATTCTCTTCCAGAACCCACAACCAATTGTATTTGGTAAACTTAAACATGTTAAAATCATTATGACACCAACGTTTTCTGTGTTGCATACCTGGAACTAACCCTGACTGTTTTATTGGTTTGTCTCGTGTATTATTTTATTGTCTAAACAGTTTTGATAAGTATTGGAAAGAAAACAAAAAAAGGAAACTCCTAATACATTGCAAACTTCACTTCCCTAGATACTGTTTGTTTTCATTTGTGCTGTTTATTTTTCAATATCCACTTTACTTTGCTATTTGGTTTTACAACAACGGTAACTGAATGTGGTTTCCTATTATCATTTTAGCAGACCATAGTTTAAAAAATAAATAAAACAAGACATAAAACATAAAAACATACGTAAACATAGACATATTTGTAGAAGGAGAAGTACAGCTAAGAAACTGACAATAGACATTAGTGAACTGAGACAGGCTATGGGGTAAGTTTATAAAATAACCTAGTGCATGTCAGTCTGTGAAAACACTGCTTTAAAATAAATTGTATTACCAGCCCTGGAATCTAAAGACATATTTTTGTTCTCTCCATCTGGTGTCTGTTACGGGATACCAGCTGAAATTCTTAGACTTTGCATTGTAAAACTGCATGCATTTTTTAAAGTTCAATTCCAGTACTGGCCCACTAGTCCTCCCGCCTTCCCCCATGGAGGCTCCCCCATGCACACATGTATTTTCTGATAACTTTTCTGTATATACCGTTTTTCAAATGTCTTTGGCCCATTCACATGGCGTGTAGGGTCATTCTAGGAGTTCCCTGCAGCATGCTCCAGTGTATCCAGGGTTTGCTTGATAGCATGCCTTCAGAGGGCAGGTCTTTGACACCCTGGGCTCACAGTAGGTGGATTGAATGACACTGAACCTCACTGAACCTGGAAGAGGACCGGCACTGGAGTGGTGCATCTGCTGGGAACAGCCCTGGAAAGAGTGAGTATTGCAGCCAGAGCTGGTTTATTATTATTATCATACAGGATTTATATAGCGCCAACAGTTTGCACAGCGCTTTACAATATAAGGAAGCCATTACAATTACAATACAAGACAAGATGGTAACAGGAAGGGGCAAGTGATACATGAGGAGGTAGCAGTTTGGGGATGAAATTAGGGCAAGTGATACCTAAAAACAGTTAGAGTTGGGTTTTAACTTCCGTTATGCATTTTTGTGCATTCATATGCACTTTTACACATGTCATTGCACATTTTGCTGCATTGCAATACGTGTGTTTCAATGTGCTTGCTTAAAAATAAAAAATAAATGATCCGTGTTTGCTTTTTTTTTACAATAATATTTATTGATTGAAAATTAAGGTAAGAACAAAAAAAATAAAACAGAACAAATAAGATCACGCTAACAATGAGATATCAAATATGCATAACAATGGTTTATACATCAAATAAAGCCAGCAGTTGGGTAGTTAATGTATTCAAAGGCTTCCTGTTATATTATGTACTTTTCACGCCAAAAAAAAAACAAAAAACATCCCTGACCTTGAGTCCAATAAGGAGCAAGCATACTAGGCCCACCCAGAAAAAGTCCTCCCTTAATTGGAGCACAAAAAGAACTGTGTTTGCTTTTTAGATAGTATGGTGAGTAAAAAAGGCAGTAAAACCCATGTGATGTACATCAGGGGTCAAGGAGCACTGCAGACAATTAGAGAAGACCACTTCATCTGAACAGGCTGTCACTCTCATTATGCAGCCGCTAGTGTTTACAAGATACAGATTTATGGCATTAGTTGAAGTGGAGTTAAACATCTTTAGTTCTGTTGAGATTGATAGTATCCACAAGTGACAGGTCACGGGAAGCAGCCATTGTGTGAGGCCCGTGTCTTTTGTGTCTTAGTTTTTTTGTCTCTCCTTCTTCATGGGACTTTTGTTTGTATTTGCTCAATGGAGAACATAGTGACCCTTAGACTGCACACAGAGACACGCCACTGTGCTTCTCAATATACAGCTTAACTCACTATTTAAGAGAGACAGAATGGCTGTGGGGAAGCAATGGTGATGAAATAAACTAGCAATAATAAGCTTTTATCTCTGCACGTGGCTAATGTTATATACATGTATTTCTTTTGTTTACATACACAGAACTGACAAAATTAGAAGCATTTTAATTTTAATTTGATCCCATTTAGATAACTGTATGACATTCACACTCACAAACAAGCATTCAAAACCAATGTGTCCCCATTTTAGAGTTTCGTTTCTGTTCATAGGGATATTGAAAAAGTCACCCGCACTCCAAGGTCAAATGTGCTGAATGTCCTTTTTATTCAGACGCTAGGCAAACATAGTGACACAGTGCAATAAGCAATGTCTCGGAACCAGACATGGTCCCTTCATCAGGCAAACACAGTGACGAAACGTTGCTTTTTGCACTGCGCCACTATGTTTGCCTAGCGTCTGAATGAAAAGGACGTTCAGCACATTTGACCTTAGAGTGCGGGTGACTTTTTTTAATACTCCTGTGATTTGAGCAGTGCCATCCTCAGGTCATACCAGCGCCCACTTGTATTATGGGGGGAGTGTGGTGGATCGAGTACTACACATAGTTTCTCTTCAACAGCTGTACTGTTGAGGAGGAACTAAACTCAAAAAAAGATGTACCCATAGGAAGAAGGACAACGTGCAAAGGACTGATCCCGTGTATTGCCTGTGGTCTTCTTGCAGCTGATCTTTCCCCATTACGGAGTTACTATGCCTTGTTCTGCTTTGTGTCTCTGTGTGGAGACGGCCATCATGGTAGACGACTTTGCTTCCTTATGTCAGAGCCTCCAGTAAGGAGAAGGATAATCAGCCCAGTAGTGACATCATCAATTTTCACCCTGAATCTCCTGAGATTTGCAGTTAGAGGTTCCAGCGAAAAGAACAGTAAGCAGTACTGTTAAAGTGGAAGTAAAACTAATAATAGTCACAAAAATCTCTTGAGACTAGCAGTCAGAGGCAGCATGCCTTAGACCTCGCACTAGATATATACAACTAGGAGGATCTAGGTAGAGGAATCTCTGGGCACCCTCACATACCGGGAAGAGCACTGCTATTTTTCAGGAGGAAATTCAGGCAAATGGTACAATTTTCAGGGTACTGCCCAGGCACAATTAACATTTCTTAATATTCTCTAATACACAGCAAAACTTCACTTTTCGAGTTCAGGTCCACTTGGGTCAACCATGATGTAAAAATAGTCCTTGCTGTTAAACTCAAATAGCCCCCATTTAAAATATCTAACTTAAACCTGAAAAAGAAACACATTAGGAAAAAAGTAAAAGACACCTAACAGACCCCAGCTTCTATGATGTTTGCCTTAGGGCCAGTGACACAATGCCGCTGGAAAAGGTGGGGACTCTAAATTTAACGAAAATGCACTCCTCAGTGAACCCATAGGTGAGTGGGCCAAAAACCATACACAGATTATGGATAGACTTACAATAGAGACATGCACACAGATGAATGACCAATGTAGCATAGGGTCGAACACACATGAGGCCTACAACAAACATAGCCAACACCAGAATGATGTCTAGCATCCCCAGAAGAGCTTAGTGTTGTGTAGGTCCTGCCCTAAGAGAGTCTACCTTGTGGTGGGCAGTTAAATGACAGGGGTTGGGGCTTAATACTAGAAAGGGTCAGCCAGGGCAAAAGTAAGACCTGGGTCTTGGATCTAAGGATGCTCCACAGTGACACAAGGGCCAAACTGAAGACTAACACAGGTGTCTGTACTTGTACTTCAGTACTGTCAAGGGCAGGGTGAAACACTAAAGAAGAAGACCGGACAATGAGATGGTGCATGATTCCTGAGAGTGTTAAGCTCAGTGTATTCTCAATAATCCTCCAGTACTACAAACAGGGAACAGGGAGTATCTGTCTCTCTTTATATTATGTAGGATGTGGTTGCCAGTGCCCTCCTTCATCCAATCCTTTGTTAGGTTGAGCGAACTGATATGTATTGTCCTCCATGATAATTATTATACATTGACAATCTAGACTGTGTGAGGACTTACTAAGCATACAGTACTGTACATTTTACAGTCACATGCAGATGTTAATTGACCAGTGTTTGCACTGAACACTGTAAGACATATGACATATACGTAGACATTATGTCATCTGTACTGCATGATTGAGAGAGAGAGAGAGAGAGAGAGAGGAATTTGTGTTCTAGTGTCAGCATTTATTTTTTTAAGCAAAGACAGAAACAACAAACTACATATTCTTGGCATGTCACACCATTGAAAGGGTTTTATTTCCTGGACCCAACTTCACAGATATTATTTGAGCGTTATTTCTGAACATTACATTTCATTTCTATAAAATAAAGTATACAGCATTACGATCTCCTATACTGCTGTCACAGAATGATACAATATGTGCACCTGAAAAGATGAATAGATGTTTTTGTTCACTTGTCAGGAGGAATATTAATTTCAGAAAAATGTGCACTTGAAATTTGGTGTATTGATGCGCTGTGGTGCCATTCTGAATGGCCCCTCAATGCACTTCCACAACGCACCCCAATGTGCAGCGTGCATGCTGCACTGCACTTTTTGTGTCTTGAGGTTCATTGCATTGATTTTGAAAGGGTTGCCTAAAGCAGCATGCCAGAACATACCTCAACACATAAGTATGTGTATTTTGTGGTGCTGTGTGTCATAGTGTGAACAGACCCTAAAGGTCTAAAATCCTTTCCACTCCACCCAAATTTTCAACTTTCAATGTGCATGTTTTTGTTTTTTTTAAAGAAACACAATGCGGCAGTTTTATTTGCACAGCCAACTGTGACCTCCTGTTCTCATGCAAAAAGGTGCCTTTATTGTTCCCTTGCGGAGTCACAGAGGATGAGGTGGTGCAATATCCTGGACACCCAGTCCCACAATACCAAGAACACCTAACAGAAGGGATGAATGACAACACCACAAGCAGAGAAACAAGGGTCCGCCATTCCATGCTTTTGGATGTGTGCCTCTCCTTATAGGAAAGACTCCTTATAGGAAGTTCATGTTTTTTTAAACCTCACTTTTGTATCCCTTCTGCTGTAATAACATGTAATATATTAAGAGTTTCTGAACTGTTCATCCAACATCACCCTGGGCTGGGGGGACACAATTTGCTGAAGCAATCATTGCTTATGACAGTGTTAGTTCAAAATTGTAGAGGGTTTTATGTATGGTCCCCGACACTTCCAGAGGGATGCATAAAAGGAGCTAGTTTCCATTTGTTGAAGTGCATTGCATTTTGGAAGTTTGACTTAGGAAGCCTATTCATGGGCTGTAACACACCTCAATGCCTGAACATTTCCATTCTGCTGTATTTATTTTACTGCAACGCACACTGAAGAGAATACAGGAGTGAAATAAACCCCATTGTTGCTGTCAGTGGCAGTAAAGGTAACTCTCAGCATTGGTGCCACTGGCTGCAATAGTAACCCCAGCATTGGTGTCAGTGGTCACAATAATTTCCCCTATTTTGATGTCAGCATTGGTGTCAGTGGATGCAATAATAACCACCAGCATTGGTGTCAGTGACTACAATAGTAACCCCAGCATCAGTGTTAGTGACTGCAATAGTAACCCCAGCATTGGTGTCAGTGGACACAATAATAAAACCCATTTTGATGTCAGTGGACGCAATAATAACCCCCAGCATTGGTGTCAGTGACTACAATAGTAACCTCAGCATTGGTGTCAGTGACTGCAATAATAACCCCAGCATTGGTGTCAGTGACTGCAATAATAACCCCAGCATTGGTGTCAGTGACTGCAATAATAACCCCAGCATTGGTGTCAGTGACTGCAATAATAACCCCAGCATTGGTGTCAGTGACTGCAATAATAACCCCAGCATTGGTGTCAGTGACTGCAATAATAACCCCAGCATTGGTGTCAGTGACTGCAATGGTAACCCCCAGCATTGGTGTCAGTGACTACAATAATAACCCCCAGCATTGGTGCCAGTGACTACAATAGTAACCCCAGCATCGGTGTCAGTGACTGCAATAGTAACCCCAGCATTGGTGTCAGTGGATGCAATAATAACCCCCAGCATTGGTGTCAGTGACTACAATAGTAACCTCAGCATTGGTGTCAGTGACTGCAATGGTAACCCCCAGCATTGGTGTCAGTGGATGCAATAATAACCCCCAGCAGTGGTGTCAGTGACTATAATAGTAACCCCAGCATTGGTGTCAGTGACTGCAATAGTAACCCCAGCATTGGTGTCAGTGGCTACAATAGTAACCCCAGCATTGGTGTCAGTGACTACAATAGTAACCCCAGCATTGGTGTCAGTGACTGCAATAGTAACCCCAGCATTGGTGTCAGTGGACACAATAATAAAACCCATTTTGATGTCAGTGGACGCAATAATAACCCCAGCATTGGTGTCAGTGATTGCAATAGTATCCCCCAGTGGCAAGGAATCACCTGAGACCCTATTCACCCCTGGGTGCTGTGAAGTACGTTTGCTGAAGCGTCTCAATGCTCAGCATGAAGAATCCCATTATTTTCAGTGGCGCCTGTTCCCATCTGAGCCTCCTGTCACCCGCCTCTTGTACCTTGAGGCCTCATTCAAACTAAAGAGTGAATGTAGCCAGGTAAATTAGGGCCCGTTCCCACTATAACATTGCGTGATGCACACATTACCTTGTGTTTAGTGCACGCTGTTGCACCTAGCATGTGATACTGTGACATCGTGACAACTCATGAAGTGCAACGTGAATATACTGTACATAGAGTGTATACCCAACCAGGAACCATATCCACCCCAATGACGTCATACAGGATCCCCCTATAATGATAAAATAAACAGTATGAGGGGAATTTATCAAAACTGGAGCAGACAAAATCTGGAGCAGTTGTGCATGAAAACCAATCAGCTTCTCTGTTCAGTTTGTTCAGTTACATAGTTACATAGTATTTGAGGTTGAATAAAGACATTAGTCCATCAAGTCCAACCTATTAGGATCTCATTCTAGGAGTACCTGTACCCCTGTATATTACGGTCCCTTAAGAAATCGTCCAAAAGTTTTTTGAACAATTCCACATTATTTGCTGAAATCACCGCCTGTGGCAGTGAGTTCCAGACCCTAAGGCCCCATTCACACCTGACCGTTTTGTAGCGCGTCCTACGCTCGATGAACGCTCTACAAAACGGTCAAAAAAATAAATAGCATTGTAGTCAATGGTATCGTTCCCACCTGTCCGTATTTCCGCCCGTCCCGAACGCACTACAAAACGGCCCACGCATGAAAAGGTCCTGGAGCGTTTTTGCTGCGTATTGGTCCGTTTTGTAGGACGTTTTCCATTTGGATACTGCAAAGTAGCCTTTGGAATCGCGCGACGGTCGCGCGACTTTTTTACCGCGAATCGCGGTAAAAAAAAACGCGTGACGGTCGCGCGACAGACGCGCATAATACAATACGCATAGGTGTGAATGGGGCCTAACTGATCTTACTGTGAAGAACCCCCTTCGCCCCTTGTGCT
This sequence comes from Nanorana parkeri, assembly GCF_000935625.1. Taxonomy (NCBI): domain Eukaryota; kingdom Metazoa; phylum Chordata; class Amphibia; order Anura; family Dicroglossidae; genus Nanorana; species Nanorana parkeri. The sequence goes on along the minus strand of NW_017306698.1, from coordinate 473,486 downwards.
GGAATTTTTTTCCACCAATTTTAGGTGATGGCCTCTAGTTTTTGTAATGGAGTTAATAGGATATGAAAATGAAAGAGAGAAGCTGATTGGTTGCCATGCACCACTGCTCCAGATTTTGTCTGCACCAGTTTTGATAATTTCCTCTTTATGTACGGGGGATCCAATACATCCTACCCAGTGAGAGATACATGATGAAAAAACCATGTGCAATTAACATATCAATATTGTCAGATGTATGACCTCATACAATAATAAACTCGCAGTTCAAACTGCTGCATGAGCTTCTCTGCAACATTGGTTGCCCGTAGGGTGACTAATTAAAATTAATGGGCTGCCCTACGCTGACGCATAGCAGTTGCAGCAAAATGCATTCACATACGAGCGTCTCATGAACGCGTGTCAAACGCACACAATAGTACACGCTTTGAACAGGGCTGTATTTACCATTAGGCAGAGTAGGTACGTGTCTACATGTGCCCTCCGTAGAGGGGCGCCATGCAGGTACCTACTCTATCTAACTTCTGATGTTGTGTCAAGGTACAACACCGGCAATAGCAAGCAGGGTGCCTTCTGCACAAAATGCACCCTCCTGCTCCAAGATCAGAGGCGCCTACAGGAACCGCCGGCTTCTGCACACGCAGGGGAAGGACCCCAGCGCTGAGTAAGGACGCCTTGTAAAACACCTGTCTGATGAGGGCAGGCATTTAGGGCAGCCTTACGTGACGCCGGGGTCCTTCTCTGCATATAGGAAAGCCAGCGGGTCCCAGAGCAGGTAAAGGCGCCACCTCAGGCTAAACAGATTTTCATTCGTGCCTACAAGCGCCAAAAATGGAAATCCAGCCCTGGCTTTGACGCGCGTTCATGAGACATGCGCAAATGCGGAATGTGCTTGCGTTGCTATTACTAGGTAATGCCACCCCATATGCTGCCATTCTAATCTATCCTGTGCATCCACACACGTTGGAACATGCACAAACACGCAGGAAAAGAACAGCGCATGTTGCAGATTTTTTGCCGACGTTTGTTGTGCGTCCAGGGACTCAGTGGGGATGCATGACAAATGTGGGAAACAAACTTCTGCGAATGTGCGTCACTTCGACGCTGTGGTGTGAATGGCGGCTATTTTAGGGACCTGAATCGCCTGGCTATGCTCATGCATGAATGGGACAGCTTGAGCACTTTTGAGGCTGTTGTGGAACTACCAGTCCCAGCACATATCTGGAGAGCACAGTATATTATTAATACTATTATTAGTATATCATCCTGAGATTATCCCCATTGTACTTCTAGCAGACACTTCCACTTCAGTCTCCCTCATTCCAGAGGTCAGTGCAGCCTAGGCAGTGTATAAATACTAGTTTGTCCTCGCAGGCCGCCGTACTTCTCTCCTCCCTGGCTGCAGACTGCTAGAGACTGGAAATCAATCTGCGCCCGGGCAGCGGCTGGAGGAGGTATGTGTCATCTGTGTGCAGACACAAGGGATTCTGCATGTGTTTATGACATGGCTGCTATCACACGATTAGGACAATAATCGGCCTGTATTGTAACAGTAGCTGTCTGCAGACAGATGTCTGTCCTGAGTGTTCGATTTAAATTCCTGAGATAGACACTGGGGATGTGAAGTCACACTGTCTGGGGGAGATCTGCACCCATCACAACACTGGAGGGCTCTGCTCCCATCACAACACTGTTCCTGGGGGGGCTCTGCACCCATCACAACACTGTGCTTGGGGGAGATCCGCACCCATCACAACATTGTGTTTGGGGGGGATCTGATTGCACACATCACAACACTGTGTCGGGGGGGATCTGAGTGCACCCGTCACAACACTGTGTCTGGGGGAGATCTGCACACCCATCACAACGCTGTGTCTGGGGCAGATCTGCACACCCATCACAACACTGTGTCTGGGGGAGATCTGCACACCCATCACAACACTGTTCCTGCCACAACTGGCCTTTAAAGCCCCCCACTGTGCTGCTGCTGTCTGCCTGCCAAGCAAAGTTCTCTTCCTTTATGTCTATGTGAGGGTACCCTTCATTGTGCTATCTGTGTGGCCATGATCATGGCTCTTTAACTGTTGGGTGAGTGTGATGTGTGCACACGCTGTCCTGGATAAATGCAGCTTTTGTGTCCCTGTGTATCTATGGATGCCAAGAGTCAGTTATGTGTTTGTAAATAGATGAAGTGGTGGAGTTTATCAAAGGATAGGCAGGCTGCAGATAATCATCAGACTGGAAGGCAGAATGTGTGTCCCTTGTGTGACTGTATACAGGGCTTATAGAAGACCTGTCCTCGGGGGTGAGGGGCTGTTATCCTGACAATGCTCATTGCCTAGCTTTTATGCCACACCAATGAGATCAGTACTTGACCAGGAACATGTGCCGATCAGGACGGCCTGAGAAGAGTTGGATGGCTAATGTTTGAAAACATTTTTTAGTGGATTGAATTTCGTTTATGCAGATGAGACTTTGTATGTTATGCCAAAAAATGTGTGTGTCTCCAGAGTGGGTCTAGAGGCACTCACGGGTCTTCCAGTGGAGATAAGTCTAAGAGTCAGAGTTTCGACAGAACTTAGTCTGTCTTTATTTTGATAAAAAGGGACTGAGCACCATCAAAACCAATAAAATTCTGTTTCTTTGACTTATCTCTGCGGTGAGTGCCTGTATACCAAGGGTAGGCAAATGCTAGCTGTGGTAAAACTACAAATCCCATCATGCATCTGTCTCTGGGAGTCATGCTGGTGGCTGTGAGAATCTTGCAATGCTTCATGGGATTTGTAGTCCCACAACAGCTGGAGGGCCAGAGTTTGCCTACCCGCTGGTCTATACATACTCTGTATATCTAATATGGGCACAGACCCATACACTAAGTAGGTACAGCACAGGGGTGGGCAAACTCCGGCCCTCCAGCTGTTGTGGAACTACAAATCCCATGAGGCATTGCAAGATTCTCACAACCACAGGCATGACTCCCAGAAACAGATGCAGAATGGGATTTGTAGTTTTACCACAGCTAGAGGGCTGGAGTTTGCCCACCCCTGGGCTATACCTAATTTGTGTGTCTAGACCAGGGGTATGCAACCTTGGCTCTCCAGCTGTGCTGAAACTACAAATCCCATAAGGCATTGCAAGCCACAGGCATGACTCCCAGATGCAGAAGCATGATGGGATTTGAAGTTTCAGCACAGCTGGAGAGCCAAGGTTGCCTACCCCTGGTCTAGACAGACAGACAGTGCCCGTGGTCCATGTGCCGTGTAGGTGCCACCGGAAGGTTGCATCATTATTGGCCAACCAATAGGCAAAGAAGGAAGATGTCTGATGCAGACAAGATGGTGGCAAGGAAGAGCATGAAGCTTTCTTCGCGGGAGGTGGGCAAACCTGTGAAGTAAGTGTGCCACAATGTGTACGTATGCTGTGTACACTTACACATTATGGCAAAAGCTCCTATATTGAAGCAAGATAGTCAGGCTTACCAGAAGGAAAGGTCAGCAATGGCGGCATCCATGCTTCTGTAACGACAGGCGCCACAGCCGGGACGGATCCCGACCATGCTGTTGAGATTCACCCAGCTGCATGAGTGACAGCAGGATCTGCCTATCTAAAGGCAGAACCAGCTGTGCCCGCCCCCTCCGCCGTTCATTCCTCCAGTCAGCGCTGGAGGAGCGGGGAGGGGGGAATCCCCAGCGGTGAGCAGTAACTGACAGTCGCCTCTCTGCAGGGAGCTGATCGGAAAGTGAGCGAGCGACGGTATGCGTTCGCTCACTTCCCGATCTATAGAACCGACCTGTGACAGTTTCATTGTCGCGCGTCGGCTCGAACTATGAGGTGAGTGAATTTGTGAAAATCACTCACCTCATAGTTCTCCTTTAACCCTTGCAATGGGAGGATGGGTAGTCCTACTGCAATGGTAAGTTGTTGTTTTTTTTTTTTCTTCTTTACCTGGAGTTTACCTGTGCTTGTCCCTTAAATGATTGACAGGTGCCAGTATACATTTTGCACTTGTCTGCGATGTTTAGTCTGTTTTCAGTGAAAACAAAGTCCTTTTTCTTCATGGGAATAAAGAGTGAATAGTCAGCGAATATTCCGAGAATAATAGGAAGTCTGTGCATCTCACCCCATGATCAGTGCTTATAAACTAAAATGCCTTCAGACATGGCAAAGGTTCACCCAGTTCATCTGTTTACATTTCTGTAGACCCTTCCCATGGTGCCCAGCTGATTCTGGTGGTGGGAAGAATCCTCCACCATCCTGGGTGGGTTTTCTTAGGTAATGGCTACTGTGCATTCATCCCTATCCGTGGGACAAGCTGGTGCTTACTCTGCAGGTCTTTGCGCTGCATAGTTGTTGGTAGATCTAAAGTAGGTTGTACTATCAGACTGTAACGTGTGTGGTAAGCTTTAGTTTACCTTAAAGGAGAACTATGAGGTGAGTGATTTCCACTCACCTCATGGTTCTAGCTGACCTGTGACAATGAGACTGTCACAGGTCGGCTCAGTAGATCGGGAGGTGAGCGAACACATACCGGGTTCCCTCACCTCTCGATCCTGTCACGGCTCTCTGCCGTGACAGGGGGAGGGGCTGGATTCCCCTCTCCCCGCTCCGAGCTGCCAGTGCTGACTGGCAGAACGGACGGGGAGGGGGCGGGTACAGCTGGCTCTGCCTCTAGATAGGCAGAGCCAGCTGTCACTCACGCAGCTGGGCGGATCCAGTCATCTACGTCGGGATCTGCTCCAGGTGCGGCGTCTCAGTATACCGCGAGCTGTAGCTCCCTATATACTGAGCTTAGGGTAACGGGAGGACTCTAGTTTGTGTCCTCCCGTTACCCTAAGGAGAACTATGGGGAAAAGCCCTGACCCCGTAGTTCTCCTTTAATCAGCCCTCGTTAACTCCTTCTTTCCCTTCTCCTTTTAACGGTTATTCCCCTGCTGATTTTTTTCTTCAATAATTCCATAGCAGTTATGTAAAAATCGCTCTGGTTCGTAGGTGGTGTACAGGTATGATAGGCGAAGAGGTTAGGGCATGGCCAGCCACAATCAGTCTGTAGGAACGTCAGTGCTGGCATTTACATGAACATCTTCTGGCTATTTAAATCAGTTCCCTCATTACAAAAACAAGTCGGATCAATGCTGTCATTGTTACCAGGTAGTGCAGAATGATTGGGCTGTATCTCCAGATCAGGAGTTTTTACTGATCTCCAATGGATTGCCCAATATGTCCCCATACTTCCTTCACCAGACCATGAATCGTGGTCAAAAAAGTAAACTTGGACTTTAACTCCCAACAGTGCCAACTGGCAATACTGGGTAGCTCGAAGACATCCACGTTAAGCAATCTGATTGTAGATTGGTTAGTGGCCATACCACCTCAGTCCTTATTAATAACTGTAATAGAAGCTAATTTTAATTATTCGGTGATCTAGTCCCAGGTTCCCATTATCCCAATGAGTATGGATACTCTAGTTAGGAGCCCCCTGTCCTAGAGGTTGAACCATAATAAGGAAGTCGGTGGCTGTAACTCATGCGTCTTTCCTGATGGGTTTCCTTTCACTGAACTTTATAAACTCTTTTTATTAAATTGCCAATTTGGTTCTCATTTTTCTGGGGCGGAATGTAGCAGAGAATGTCCTGTGGAAGGCCAAATGGAATGTCTGAAACCTTTGGATACTGAAGTACTGTGTGCACAATGTGACTTGACTATGTTTACTGAAGGATACAGTGCTGTTTGTGCAGGGTCATGGGTAACGCACAGACTCGGGCTCATTGTGTACAATCAAATTTCATACTTGACGAACGAGATGGGACAGTTACGGGAGGACATATGTGTGTGTGGTCTGCCTATTATTCATTATGTACTGTGATCTCTGGTAAGTGATAGTTGAGATGGCTGTCTTCTTTTCAGGGATGTCCAAGGTTACATTTCTCAAACAATAGACGACTGGTCTGTATGCTGATATCGGTTTCAGCTCTGTATTCATGTTCTGTGTTAGCATTGGTCTTGGCTGTTTGTTATAAACTGCTTAGTACTTATCCTCACCAAAATTTCAAACTTGATGCAAAATATAGATAGAAGAGCAATTTCACCCAAAAATCTGTGGGTGGCGACACATCATGGTGCAGGCTGGTTTTACAGTACTTCAGGACTTAGCGGCACTTACGTGTCATTGCATTTATAGCCTTTTTTTGCCTGAAGAATAAAATCGGACCCCAGCAAAAGCTTTTACATTTTGGATGGAGGTGGGAAGGTTAGTTCTGTCAGGGTGTTTTTTGTTGTCTGTGTCACCATCGGGGAGATTCCCCTTACATCCAGGATGTGATGGACAGTAAAGGAGAATCCCACCTTTTGATAAATGTCACTGGATAGGGTAACAACTGTAAAAGTACAGCCTGCCCCTTTGATAGGCCTGTTGTACCTGTGAGCCATTCCTAGTGACTGTAGATCGGACCGGTATTTCAGATATCCTAGCCCAGGGCTGGGTAAACTTCAGCTGTGGGAGTCTTGCAATACCTAATTGGATTTGTAGTTCCACAACAGCTGGAGGGCTGTAGTTTGCCCACCCCAGTCATAGCCTGTCCTTTCCCCAGCAGATAAACACGTGTGTAAGTTCTAGGTTACATTTTACTTCATGGCAGAAAACGTTTGTATATCAATTTAACTGTTTCATTTTCTCGGAAGTCCGGCCAGTATGTTCACATTCTAACTAACATTGCCTGAAAGAACGTAACCCAACAAGATAAAACAGGTGATTCACTTTCCTGCCGTGTGTGTGTGTCTCATTCCATCTTGCACTGTAAGCAATTCATACTTGTGGTATTAAACTATAGCTCTGGTATGTACAGTTACATAAAATCTTAATGATCTAATATTGTAAATCCTAGTTCATGTGCTTGTTATTAGCGAGTGATTCATCACATGTGAATACACAGTGCCTGCTGTTCAGCAGATGTATGTGACTGAGTCCTCTGTGCTGTTGATGTTTGTGTAGTTGCATCTTTGATCCTATGAAAAAAAACAATTCCTCTTTGTAGGTGTAAGTGAAAATACTAAGGGCTCGTTCACACCAATAGCAGCGACTGGCATCTTTTCAGCAGCTGATCAATGCACTCTGCGGCTAAGGTAAGTAGAAAACAATTGTTTTCAATGTATGTGTGATGTGCAGTGCCAAAAATGTAGACACGCCGCTGCTTTTATCTGCAGAGCACTGGATGGCACTGCAGCCCACCATACTGCTGTGCAGAGACCTGGATGGAGTGTACACTTTAGAAACTCTGAATAAAGTTTAAAAAGTAAACAATGAGGAGCGCTGAAGCAGTGCATTACAAACTACACGGAGGGTAGGGGGAGAGGTGACCACCGGGGTGCTGATTTGGTGTTCAGCATGTTATGGTAATTTCAGAAGTCCTTTTCAATATTTCTAAATCTGCCATTTATGTCCCTGCCTCCCAGTTGCTCTCCTGCGTTGTCACATTGCGGCCATGCTGAGACACATTGCGCAGACGCGTGCTGCCATTGACACCAGCGGGGAGCTCGAATGATGTATTTGTTCAGTTTATGTAACGCACAATCCTGAGGTCACTGACATTGTGAATGGCAGATGTATGAGCTGATGACATTAAAGCTTATATCTGGTGGGCAGTAATGTCGGCCGTGTATGGGCAGCATTTTTAATTAATTTGAAATGTTCCCTTTTCTTCTGAAAATGTGGAAACTGTTGTTGTTGTTGTTATGATTATTTTTATTATTCAAGGGTTACACATAATATTTTTTTGGATGATGAAAAGTACTCTGAAGAGTGGGACTCTGATCTAAAAGAGGAAGGACTTTGATGTGAAGGGGCTGACCACGTTTTAGATTTGGGTGCCTCACTATTTTGCATGCTTTTGAAGGGTGCTGTGACTGAAAAAAGGTGGAGAATCTCTACACATAATCATTTTTTTGATGATTAAAGTACTCTGTAAAGGGTGGGACAAAAGACTCTGATGTGAGGGAGGTGACCACATTTTTGACTTGGGTGCCTCACTATTTTTGCATGCTTTTAAAGGGTTTCGTGACTGGAAAAAAGGTTGAGAGTCCCTGTTCTAGAAAATCCCAGTGCAGGGGTAGGCAACCTTGGGACTCCAGCTGTGGTTGTCTACCCCTGTCCTAGTGGATGAGTGACGGTATGTGTAGACATTTCTGAGGGCCTGTTCACACCATATGCAGTTATGATGCAGTCCTTTTATTTCAACTGCGCAGTTAAAATACATCCCAATGCTTTCCTGAGCTTTCTTGTGGCTAATTCACACCATTGCAGTCGATTCAACTGCAGTCACAAAAAGTACTGCTTGTCCTACTTTAACTGCATCAAAACGCATCAGACGCATTGTAAACGCAACGGAACACATACAAAAAAAAAAGAATGGCTAAAGTCAAAACTAGCACCATGCCAGCCAACAAAGAAAGCATGACTGAGCTGCCAAACGAACAAAACAAACATAGGAAATGCTCTGACAGGAAAAGGAAGTGACCTACATGCCTAATTAGCATTTTTTTGTGCAGTTAAAAAACGCATTGCAAACGCATCGCAGTGCAACTGCGCAGACGCACGCCGTTGTGATGCAGTTTCTAGTGTGAACTAGTCCTAAGACCTGCTTTTGTTTCCGGAGGTTGAAATTGACTTTTACTTCAGCGTGGGTTTGCTGTAGATACACTCATAAACTATGCAGCTAGTTCACACTACGTGACAAAGCTTTTAGCATCCTTGCTGTCTCGGTTGATGACTATACCTTGAAGTGGCACATTTTACACGTTTGGCTCATTTGTTCTGCATGCTTGGAAAATCTGTCATTCAGGTGAAAAATTGATTGAAATGGTCTTAGTTTGCCATAGCTGAGAATGTTTGTTTTGTGCTCTGCTTTAGGTAAGTTTTTTTCCCTTTGGTCAATGAGAGTAGAAGGGGACAAACATTAAACTTTTTAGGATGTTTGCATCTCGACTGTACATTTGACATTTCCCATCACAAGGGGAAAAGAGTGTAATTAAAGGTGAACTGAAGCCAAAACTTTTTTTTGGATAGGGTGGAGAGGCAGGTTTTTATTGCTAACTGTGTCCCCATTAAGGAGATGACACTCACCAGGACAAATGGAGAGGGGGTAATCACTGAGGGTTAGTTCACACCAGCCCCAGTGCGTTTCGGCCCGATTGGTGTCGGAATGCACTGGATCGCATTTCGGCAAGCTCACGGCCAGCCGTGCCCTCCAGCTGCAGTGCAATCACCTGCACCGGAACGTCTGACGCATCAATGCCTGCGTTCCGGTCTGGTGCTGTCAGAAAAATTGCTGCATGCACTATTTTTCTTTTCTGACCGGACAGCAGGCATTGATGTTCCGGTGCGGCGATCGCACTGCGGCCGGAGGGCGTGGCTGCGGTGCCATTGACTTCAATGCACCGCTACTCTCCCTTCCACCCCAAAACAAAGTGAGCCAGCCGGAATGCTATCCAGTGCATTCTGGCCTGGTGGAGGCTGGTGTGAACTAGCCCTTAAAGGAGAACTATAGGGTTAAGTTTTTTTCCCCATAGTTCTCCTTAGGTAACGGGAGGACACAAACTAGCGTCCTCCCGTCACCCTAGGCTCAGTATACCGCGAGCTGTAGCTCGTGGTATACTGAGACGCCGCAGTATAGCGTGAGCTGCTGCTCACGGTATACTAAGACGCCGCAGCTGAAGAGGATCCCAACAATTATGTCTGGATCCGCCCAGCTGCGTGACTGACAGCTGGCTCTGCCTATCTAGAGGCAGAGCCAGCTGTACCCGCCCCCTCCCCCGCCTGTTCCGCCAGTCAGCGCTGGCGGAGCGGGGAGGGGGGAATCCAGCCCCTCCCCTGTCACGGCAGAGAGCTGTGGCAGGATCGAGAGGTGAACGAAGGCCGGTATGTGTTCGCTCACCTCCCGATCTACTGAGCCGACCTGTGACAGTCTCATTGTCACAGGTCGGCTAGAACTATGAGGTGAGTGAAAAGCACTCACCTCATAGTTCTCCTTTTTTAAAGTGAAAGAATCCCAAATTTATGGGTTGTTATCCGAACAGGAGTTGAAGAAAAATCTTCTTCCAATGAGTTCTTAAGACCTTGCTGACCACCAGAGATTTCCCTCACATTGAAGGGATTTCCTCTCTCTCTTCCTGTTGTGTCTAACAGACAGGAAGTAAAGGTAAATCGCTCCAATGGGGCACAGATTTAAAAAAAAATAAAGTGTTGACACAACATTAGCATTGGGGCTGCGCTGGCCATTGTTTCCAGTGCAGCCCCAGCACAAGACAAGGCAATTTGCCTTATGGATGGGCACCATTCACACCACATGTTGCGGTGGTGTGCACTGGAAAAAAAAAAAGTATGCTTTACTTTTTTTTCAGAGCAGCAGGATGCGACTCGGAACAACTGCCTCGCACCTGCTGTGTTTGTGGAGGTGAATGAAATGTCACTTGTGACATGTCCGTAAAGTTCTAAAAAAAAAAGTGCGATGTGCTGAGATTAGGGCATTGGCACTGTGGGGCACCGCATACCATGTGCTGTGCGTTGCGCAGCAGCTGGTGTGAATGGACCCAACTCAACTTAAACGTGTTTTGACTTCAGTTTTCCTTTAACATTCTATGTTTAGGGGCCCATTCACACCAATGTGTTGGGGTTACCTACTGTAAAATCCACATTTTAACACCTGATTAACAATGAGGTATAGTGCACAACTGCACTAGCAGATACTGAACATGCACTTCAGTGCACAGCAGCACAATGCCATGCTTTTTGGTGCGCTTCATTGAAGAAACAAAATTGTGTCTGTATTTAGGTGTGCTGCCAGCCCATTAAGAACGGATGACCTTATGCAGTGCACTGTAATGCATGTTTATGCAACGCATAGTGTGAACTGGCCCCTAGACTGTATCCTTTTTAATGACACCATAGTTCATTGTTAATAAAATGGCACAAACCGCTGTTTTATTATTTATTTCTCAAAAAAATTATGAAACGGCTAAAAAATACAATGATGCCAAACTCCTTTACATTTTGTGCGTTGTAGAAAAGGCTGTCGGCATGCAATTTTTCCAGGTTTCAGAGTATTAAGATAATATGCAAATCTTTTTGCACATGTCACGGCAGCTCCTAATTATGCAGGGAAAGCCAAATCTTCGTGTGAGTGTGAAGAAAATGCAAGCGTGAAAAAAAAAAAAAAGGGCACTTGTATAGTAAAAATACAGGGCAGAGCTGCTGCTGTGGAAATGCTCAGGATTGCGCCTTGATTCTGGATAGTTGGGAGGAGTGTCCCAATGTGTATTCATTCACTGGAACACTTGTCTCAAGCTGGGTCCCAGCTAACAAAGAAGTGACAGCGCAGCACATGACTGCACTATATCGCGGGAGCTGGTGTTTACTGCCTTCATTGGAAACTGTTATTGTTGCATTTTTCAAACGTGTTGGAAAGCGGCTGCTATCTCCCGTGGTGTGTGTGTGTGTGTGTGTGTGTGTGTGTGTGTGGGTGTGTGTGTGTGTGTGTGTCTCGGCAGAGCTCATAGCAAGCACTGCATTGCACGGCCATAAGATTACTGTTCAGCACTCTCATGTTCGCTGTTCTCTTTCTGTTCTTTCAGGTTGTGAAAATCTGACCGATTCCCTCCACCCAGCAGCCCATCCTCCTTTTTTTTCTCTACTTGGTAACAAAAGCCCCGGAGCATGGGAAGTCACGGTGGCATCCGCACATGCTGACAGCGGCGCACTGTCTATACCTGAGCCCGGCACTATGTAACAATGCAGCAGGACTGACTGGCAGCACTACGGCTCCTGAGGAGAAGAACTTGTACATATTTTTTTTATTTTATTGCTTTTATTATACAAAGGAATTTTTAAACCTAAATGATGGCAACGGTGGAAGCTGGAACGACCATAACCAGTCGCTTGAAAAACCTGCTCCGCTCTCCTTCGATAAAGCTGCGAAGACACAAGCCCGGAGCAAAGAAGGAAGACATTGGCAGCAAGGTAGGTTCATGTTTCTGATCCCGGGTCTGTTCACTTGTTTTCGTCTGCCAGTACAGTGATCCAGTGATTTGTTTTTTGAACTAACAAAAATTGATGTTCTGCAGCTTTGTGTGTGTTGCAATTTTATTTTAACATGGAACCCATCATCTACTGTTTTTTTAATATACCGGTGGACATTCAGGAGCATGAAACGTAGCCTAGAAACTTGTAGGACCTCTAAGAAAAATCTAGCGAAAGGTTTGTGGTTCACCTGATTTATCGTAGGGGTATGCGTTTGTTGGACATCCCATTCCAAAGCCATGGACAATAATAAGGATTTGACCCCCCCACACGCACCCCAATTTGTGACTTCAACAGCCTCCACTGTCCTGGGAAGGCTTTCCACAAGATTTTGGAGTGTAAAGATATGTGAAAATCACAGGCGCCAAAACACAGTAACTGCTCCTGAAAATGGTCTTCCAAAAGTATATACAGGGGGGCAGCTCCTCACAGTCAAGGAGGGTCAGCGTGCAGATGGTTTCGGCTTACTAGCACTTCCTTTCCCTCACCCTATGTTGGTGTATTCAGCTCGGTGGTCTCCTAAGATTATATGGCTTTCTGCTCGTTTATACAAGCTGGTTTGTAAGTACCTCTTCAGCTGTGTGTTTTATTCATAAATCCATTTTACACTATGGAGGCGCTCCTTTAGATCTTGGAGAGTGTCTGAAGGAATGTTTGTGCTGAATTAGCCATAAGAGCATGTGTGAGATCAGGTTCTGATGTTGAGAGTAGAAGACCAGGGTCACCAGCAAGCGGTCCACTTCGTCTCACAGGTAATCAGTAGGGTTGAGGTCAGGGCTCTGTGCAGGCTCTTCTGGTTCCTCCGCAATAAACTCCTCAAACCATGTCTTGGTCTTGTTCTGGCTTTGTGCACAGGGCCACAGACATGCTGGGACAGGAAAGGGCCATCAACAAACTGCTCCTAATTGTCTAGAACATCTTTGTGCTGTATAGTGTAGCATTAATAGTGCACCTTCATTGAAAACGCCACAATTTAGAGGTTCGTCCAGAAAATGTTGGTCCTTTTAGTGTGTGTAAAATTGTGATTTAATGACTTCTTCTGAAAATGCTAATTGTCTTTCGTTGTTTCTAATTGTCTAGCTATCCTACTGGTCAAATGGCTTTAGGTGATGACCAGGACATGTATTTAGATTGGGAGTTTTGATGTGTGCTTGTATGAGTTAGTGACTCAGAAAATACTGGAGCTAAAGGTAGTCGGGCAACTAGCCATTTTAGAATGAGTTCAGGAAATACGGCCTTCTTCCTTCTGCAAGTAATAGGTTTCCTTTTAAAGGATGCCTTTCTTTCTTTTGCTGGCCTTTTATCTTTTGAAAATGCTAGTTGCCTGGCTGTCACATGGATGTTTTTGAGTTACTGGGTTTGAAGTAGTAATAAAAGCAGGGCAATAGTAAAAAAACGCCCAGTACCTTTTCTGTGTCCCCTGTCCCTCCCACACTTGCCTGTCCCCGACACGATCTTCCGTTCCGAACTTCCTGGTTGCGGGGAAGGAGACTGAAAGCAGAGGAGCCATAGGCTCCTTCTGCTGTCAATCAACCTGTTGGGCGGAGAGAAGGGGTGTGGCCTGCCACAGGGCTGTGTGTGTATCGGTACACACAGCTACTGCAGGCACGGCTTAGAGAGCACACACGGGTGCCTCCACAGCAGTCGCTTAGCTGATGTAGGCACCGGGGCGGGGGAGACAATGATGCGGGCACCCACTAAAAAAACGAGCAATTGAAACCTTTAAAAAAAATAAATAACAGAGCTGCATACCATCTGTGCCTCCCTTCCATAAAATAAAAAGAGCAAGGTTTAATGTCACTAATGTCAAGTTTATTGGCTACTGGTACATGGCATTAAGTTACTGACCTAGAACAGCCTAGCGATTAGCAATTTTTTTAGAAGGCGCCGCTGACTTTCCGATTTCTTTCCATGCCGAGAGCGGCGAGTCATTGCTCCCCGCAGGGATCCCCCCTCTTTTCCGTTTCTACAGCTATGTGCTGAGTTTTGGGTCACCAGAGGACATCATTATATCTCCTCCTGTGACCCTGAAGAAAACAATGGGCAAAAAAATGTTAGCCCATAGTTCTCCTTTTTAAGAGTGATGTTCAAATGAGCACTTGTAGCACCATGTCTTGTGCTAAAATATACGGTTTCCAATAGGATTTGTGTAGTTGGCTACTTTTGAAGCCCAATTCTAGATAACACTTCTTTTTTAATTTGGGTGAAGACATGGGAAGGGATAGAACCCCTGGAACTCTTGGCTAAATAAATGCTCTTGGACTCTAGAACCATTAGTGTGGCACTTGTTCACTATCTTCCTCTAGGTTTTAATTGGTGTCCATGTTCCTATTGCTATTTCCTCCAACTTCCTGTCTATTTAATGGTTGTCGGGCAGAACAGGAAATAAAGGGAAATCTCCCCAGTGGAGACACAGACAGCAATGCAAACCAGACAAAATTTCCAACCCTTCCCACACTATTTGAAATTCAAGAAAAAACTTTAGCTGGAGTAGACTTTAAAGTGAACCTGTCCTTTGCCTGTGTAGGGCAGTGCAACACATTCACTTTATACCCTCTATCCCCACCAGTATATACTTGCCTTCCTTTCAGTCCCACTCGACTCTGGTTAGCTGCAGGGAGTGAAGATATATGCCCTGTGTAAGCACTAGTTGGATTTCCAGTCAGAATCTACTCATGGGCTCTCGGTTTTCCCACCGCCATGTGACAGTGCCAGGCCAATCACCACCAACATCAGTTCTGTCACATAGGTAAGTCACACTTCTCCATACCCAGAAGTACTATGCATTTCCATTGTTTCTGGCAGCACAATTAAATAAAGGTGAGTAATGTACTGCTGCGGGACCAGACTTCAACCTGCACAGGTTCACTATAAGCAAAGGGCAACCCTGGTCCTCATTTAGAGAAAAGGTGTCTCTCAACCGCCAAATCCTGCCCTACAAAACAATGGCCCAGTGCGTTATTCAGGCCACCCTAGATAGAAGTGGCAGGGCCATGACGGAGAAGAAGGAAGGTGTTAATCTCTAACATACCCTGTTGGTCTTTTGGGAAGGCCTTGTGGCAGGCAATGGTCTCATTGTCACAGAAGACAATGCTCAGGAACACCTCTCTCCGTATATATTTCCAGCTTTTTTTTTTTTTTTCCCTCCTTTCTTTTCCCCTTAATTGGGCAAACATGGGGAGCATTTTTTAAGCACATCGTGTAATTTCAGTCTTTAATAGGACAACTAAATTTGAAAATATGAAGAACAAAGTTTATATCGTATGAAAACAAATAGGAAGGAATCTAAAGATGATGATGTTTATTTAGGAAACATTAGTAGGTCTTGTTTTATTTTCTATACCTCCTGTTTTGTTTACTTCAGCATCTTTCAACTCCAGGTATAGAGCTGCTGGGAAGAGCCTGTTTAATTGTCTTGCATTGGGGGCATAGTGGCCGGTCAGGTGTCTGCTGTCATTTCGCCAGGTGCAGGCTCCATGAGGTTCATTTTCAGTGACCGCCGACATCATTCTCACTTCACTGCTAAGTGCTGACCTGTTTTTAAAGAAAACCCTGTCATGAGAGAAATATTAGGGCTGACCTTAGACTTGCTCATTAATTGTTGGCTGCCTCCTTGTTATGCTGACTCCTCTAGCTTAATGGAGAACTATGAGGTGAGTGCTTTCCACTCACCTCATAGTTCTAGCTGACCTGTGACAATGAGACTGTCACAGGTCGGCTCAGTAGATCGGGAGGTGAGCGAACACATACCAGCGTTCGCTCACCTCTCGATCCTGTCACGGCTCTCTGCCGTGAAAGGGGAGGGGCTGGATTCCCCCCTCCCCGCTCTGATCCTCCAGCGCTGACTGGCGGAACGGACGGGGGGGGGGGCGGGTTCAGCTGGCTCTACCTCTAGATAGGTAGAGCCAGCTGTCAGTCACGCAGCTGGGCGGATCCAGGCATAATTGTCGGGATCCGCTTCAGCGGCGGCGTCTTATTATACCGCGAGCAGCAGCTCACGGTATACTGCAGGCGTCTCAGTATACCGCGAGCAGCAGCTCACGGTATACTGCAGGCGTCTCAGTATACCGCGAGCTACAGCTCGCGGTATACTGAGCCTAGGGTGACAGGAGGACGCTAGTTTGTGTCCTCCTATTACCCCAAGGAGAACTATGGGGTAAAAGCCTTAACTCCATAGTTCTCTTTTAAATTCTTTCCCAGTCACTGACCTGGCACAAGTATGCAGCTTAGGAACGTCTTGGAGTCAGCATTACAGCCAGGCTACTAGCCTTTTGTGATGTGGTGGCTGCATTAGTTTTTTACTTTTCAACAAGTTAAAAAAATACCTGATGATGATGATGATGATGATGATGATGATGATGATGATGATGATGATGATGATCTTGCCGGAAATGCAGTATCCTTGTCACGTCCTGTGAGGGGGAAAGAAAGCATTAAAGCAGACTTTTACACTCAAAAATCAAATTCTACCAATTCGTCCCTTTTTATGTATGATTATTAATAATAACATAGACATGTCAGGTGTAAAATGCTGGGATTGTGAAATACTTACACTTGCAGATCATTCAATTCCTGCTTTGAAAGGGCAAAATTACTTCAGTTTGGCAGAGCAATGCACACTGGAATTGCCTTGTCATCAGCAGAGCATTGCTGGGAAATCTCATCTGTAATCTCATGAGATCTCAGGGAAAGGCATTTTCCTTACCTGAGCTGATGTGCATGGTCACATGTGCCAGAAATCTAGGAAGTAATAGGAGAGCTAGTAGTCTGCCCTTAGTAAACATGGCCACTGTCAGAAGGCCCGGGGAAGAAAAGAGAAATAAGGTATGCAAAGAATACAAAGCCTCCAATTATCTAGAAGTATGTGTTTTTAGATTGTCATTACTAAACATTTCTAAAAGTGTGTTTTTTGTTCTTCTGGGTATAGGTCCACTTTAAGAAACTTACTTGTATTGTGTAAAATGCTTCTAGTTCCATCAATCCAACATGTAATGCAGAGTGCCAAAGGCAGACATGTCTTATGTCCACCCACCATGGCTGCGCCTATAGATATAGTGCCCATCAACAGACAGTAGGGTTGATATTTGCTGTAGTACCAGGGAAGACTTGCCTAAAATATTACTAATACAGCCGCAAGGACTGGTAAACTGCAAACCCAACCCCCTCCCTCCAAAAAATTACATCTGGGGGTTTAGATTTATTTAAAGCCCCTTTTTTTAATAGAGTAGGGAAGAGTTAAAACCCTTTTGCTTTCTCTCCCATTATGGAGTTTTATGTTTTCACTTCCGGCCCCGAAGGGACACCAGATTTGCCATAATCATGTCCAGTTGGCAACTGTAACCTGGGTAAGTGGTGAAGCTGAAGTGAAAACCTGATGGTTATAAAATACTTCTCCATTCTATCAGTAAATAAGGGTTTGGCTTTAGATACTTCAAAGTGTAAATAAAGCCAAAACGTTTGTGTTAGTCAGCTTTGAATAGATGTTACAGGAACTCTTAGTTCTTAATGATTCTCTGAGGCCGGAAGTGAAGAGAAATCGTTTCAATGGAACATGAACCGCAAAAGAAAAGAAACCACGACTTGGCAGGGGTCTTAAAGCGGAAGTAAACCACTACCACAAAATAAAAACATTGGGTCCCCTGCAGCTGCTTGCCATAATGTGCCAATATGCTCTGCATACCAGCACATTATGGCAAACTGCTCCTGGGGCCCCACAATGTTTGAGTTTTGAACTTGCCTTGCAAGCGATCTCCTCCAGTGCTGTGATGTCAGCCAGTTTTCTTCCGGGTTTGGAGTCTTCAGCATCTTGATTAGCTGGGATGATGTAGGAGCTCTATGCATTCTCACTTGACAAACTGTATCCAATTTCAAGCAATCCCACTCCTGATACATGTTCTCCCTTAGTAAGCCCTGATGAAGGGGGTTTTTGTGTGAGTCCCAGTTACCTTTTGGCTATTTATGTACTCACCCTCTGCTCTACATTGAATAAAGATGTGACAGAACTATTAAATGGAGCGTGAAACTTCAATTCACAATCCTGAAATCTGACTGACTGCAGACAATGTGCAGCTGACCATTTTCCACCCGGCAGGGCCACACACCGCTCTAATTTTGGCTGATTCGGCTGAAATCTCCGCAGTGTATGGCCAGCATAACTTTTTTTTTTTCCTTACAGATGAAGCAAAGATTTCCTTTTTGGAAGAACTTTTTTTCCCCCCCATATCAATAACCAGCCACATGGATTGCCTTTGCACAGAACAAAGAATTGTCAGATTCTAGATCTTATTAGTTACTGTTAGAAAACAGAATAACATTAGTATCGGTCAGCTGGGATTGATCCTGGCCTCTGCACCAGATGCAGAATAACCTTTTCAACTTTTCAGGCACTTGTGGGATTCTCAGTGTTTTGTGAAAGGACTCCTCCTTTCATATGGCACAGGCATCTTGTATGTAGCTGTTTATCCCCATTGCTTCCTCACACAGATGAGTGTAACTCCCTTGGCCATGTTGATTTAGAATCTGGTTACTCTTCCAGGAAGTGTCTTGGACTTGGCAGGTAGCCGGAGTATGGATCTAAAAAGTACAGTATGTGTTTGCTTGTCACAGACCTGTACTTTGGAAGGTACATGCAGAACCCTGAGGGGAATACTCTTGTCAATCTCTTCTTAAGCATCCTATGAGCCCTGACATACAGACGTTGCAAAGGGTGAGTATTGACTTGAGGATGAAAATCTGGGGGCTGACTTGCATCACCCCACACTCTACCTGCTATTAGTCAGCAAGGCTACTTATCACATTTACAGTGCCTTGATCGCACAATTCTGGGCGATTTAACGCACACGCTAAGTGCAATGCACTTATAGTGCGTTGCAGTGCAGCAGGTGTGTTGCCATTTCTTTGAATGGCATCTCAAATGCACCTCCTACCCACAATGTGCTTGAACGCGTTGCAATACGCAGTACCCCAATACTATGCCTTGCAGTATGGTGCTTTTTGAAAGAAGTTAGACCGTGTGAGAGGCAGACCCTAATTATACCACTTTATATTGACTACAGTTCCTAATGCGTCTTTTTGCTCTGCATAGTTGCATGTGTCTGTGTCTAGGTTTCTTTTTGTTTTTGTTTTTAATGAGGATAAAGTGGGGCTTGTTTTTGTGTAGGTGTAAAAAAAGAGGGGGGGAAAAAAAGTTATACTCTCCAGATGATCCGAGTGGCTCCCTGCTTCTGTGATCACTGAAGCGTGTCTCCTCCTCCTGCGCTGCATAGATGGACTGTTCCTCAGCGTCCTCTCCTCTATACACAGTCTATGCAGTGTATAGAGCGTGATGACACCAGGTTCCTTAGACCGCTGCAGCAGAGGGGGAAAGGCATTCTAGACACCCAAGAACAAGCCGGCTTGGATGGTGAATATAGCATGTTTTATGCTTTCTTTTCTTTCAGTGGACATGTTTAATTTACACATAGATGCTCAAAAATGTTGCAGGTTTTATTATTATCATAAAATAAATTTTATTATTAATACATTTAATAATTATAATTTATTATTATAATATAATTTTATTTGTGTAGTGTTCTAAGTTAAGAGGCTACCCCTGTGGACTATTCAAATGATATGTACCCTTAGGGCTAGTTCACACCAAGCGCGGAGCAGATACAGGATGGATCAAAACTGCTTCCAATGTATTCCAATGGTATATTGAGCTCTAGTTCACACCAGAGCCTTCAGTTCCAGAGCATGTAGAAAAACTGCAGCATGCCCTATTTTTTTCTGCTCTGGAATGCACCCAAACGCATGCAAACACACAAACGCACTGAAAGCCCATTTTAGGCTAAAAAATAAATGATAATTTAAAAACAAAAAACGGCCCGGAACGCAGCAAAAATGAGGCAAAGCACTGCATGTGCAATAACTCATGCAGATCTGGCCCAGGTTTGGTGGGAACAAGCCCTTACATAGTAGTGGGGGGTTTAATTGCAAAACTCAGTTTAATCCGGCTAATACCATTTTCATAGGTTTTATGGATTCAATCAGTGTCTTAAGCTGGAAAGCGTGTTACTTGTGAAATAGTCTCTGGATTAAATGACATCTCTGTTTGTAGCATTGTCTATGAATCACATCCAAGCTGAGAACACTTCTGTGCTGTATGGGAACGTGCTGTGGGTTAGAAGTCATGTGTTTGAGAACTTTTTATTGGTTGCTGTGTGCTAGAATTATTCTTTTTATTGGGTTTTTTGCCCATAGCAGCGGTTTTGTAATAAGTGTCCTCCAGGATGCGTAACTATGAACTCAAGCTTTAGAGATGGAACAAACTCATGTCAACATAACTCATCAGGAAAGAGAAGCCAATGCTTTCTCTAAGCCGAGGCAGTGAGTTTATTGGATATTATCCTGTTCTGTTTCTTTGGCGGTTGTTAAGTTACAGCTTCAGCAATCCGGTATCCAAAGGATTAGCCGGAGTCTTGAAGACATACTGGCTTTTGGATATTGCCTTTACACTTGTGGAATTTTCTATTGAAATGTGATTAAAGTGAACCTGTCTGCCTAAGAGCAGAACACAGTTTCCAACTTGGTGTCATGCATATCAAGCTGCAAACATTAAGCATTTTGTACAAGACTGTGGGTATATGAAGCTGAACTTTTGGCAGATGCACAGTACACAAATGAATGCAGCTCTGTGTTCATTAATACTAGGGATGCACCAATATTGGGACCAGTGCCGATACCGAATATTTGGGCCAGTGTTCTTACTCGCCCAAATGCTCCAATACCTACCCCGTTACTGGAATTTCCGGTCAGAGGAAGATTTCCTCTGACCGGCAGTGCCGTAGGGGAACATAGAGCCAGCTTACTGTGCGATCAGGAAGCCAGGAGGCAGGTCATTACTTGTCGCCCGGCTTCCTGATCGCCCGTGAAGCCGGCTCGATGCTGATTAGCTGGGAAGCCAGGTTCAATCGCAATCAAGTCGGCCAAACTACATGTAGCCGGATTCCCGGACAATCGGGAAGCAGGGTGGTATGTCATTACCCACTGCCGTTCTTCCTGATTGCCTGGGAAGCCTGCTCCATGCCAGAGGAAGCACCGGTATTGGTACTCTGTATCGGCGAGTGCCGAAAGCAAAGCATCGGTACTTGCACTCGATACCGAATAACCAGTATCGGTGCATCCCTAATTAATACATCAATAAATGTGCAAAGCATATAAGTACCTGAATTCAACTTGGTATTTGCCTCTTGCAATCCACTGTACAGCATGGTTTAGAAGAGAGACAGCCAGTCTGCCGTGCTGAATTATGTAAAAGAAAGGAGCATGCTGATAGCAGGAGAGAGCAATGTAACAAACAAATCCATCTTCAGCTTGTCGTTTCACTGTCGAGTCAGAGGCTGGGTAACAGACAAGTCCTGTAAGTGCTGCTGAATTGTGCTAAATAAATAAATAAATAAATCAGATCTCCCGCTTGGCCAGACAGGGTTATGCTGTGTGGCACAATTGTGTAAATCTCAGAACTGGATGGAAACACATACAGGTAAAACCGCTGTCATTTATTTAATGAATCTGTGTATTTAGCGGTTTGCCTGTAGTTCTGCTTTAAGTAATATGTGCAGCCAAAAGTCGTTGACTCAGATGTGAGCACAACAGATAAAACCAAAGGATATTCTAGTCAATCAGATAAGCGGATCCTGGTTTCGCTCTTCAGTTTCAAGCTGTTCTGTTTTTTTAGCATAAATACTGCCAGAATGTTGGCAGCCCACTATGAAAATGTTCCAAAGCCTGCATAGCCTTTAACACATAATAAAAATTACCTTGTATTGTATTTTCCTGTTTGATCATACAATATTACCTTCCACAAATCCCACAGATGTACTGAAACTCCATTGTTTAAGCAAACCTCTCACAAACTTGGGCAGATTAAATTAATCCATGATGGGGAAAAAAATGATATCTTTACCTGAAAACCACATCTCAAGAAAGTAAATCCATTGGTACAATTCTTGCAAAGTCAAGCTTGATTCCAACCCACCCCTTCCCCAGTGCCTCCAAGTCTCTGTTGGCCCTTTGTCACGTGACATCACTGGATATTTGAAAGTGTAAAAAGAAACCACTGGACAAGTGGGGTTAGTCTATTGGTATTTCTCATCCATCAGTAGATAAGTGATGTGGGAATGGGTGGTCTGACCAACAGGTAGGAGGCTTCTACACGCCAAAAGATCACCACAATATCCTTGGCTTGACAGTAGGTATGCACCGATACCGTTTTTTTGGTTTTGAGTACGAGTACCGATATTTTATATTTCGGTACTTGCTGATACCCAGTACCGGTACTTCCGGTAGCATAGAGCTGGCTTCCCGGGCAAACAGGAAGCCAGGCAGCATGTCATTACCCACCGCCCGGCTTCTTGATTGACCTGGAAGCCAACTCAATTCTGTTTGGCCGGCTGGATGCTAATTGGCTGAGAAGCCGGCTTCCCAGCCAATCGGTATCGAGGCCGGCCAAACAGATCTGACAATATGGTGACACGACCCCCACTCTGCAGGCACCTCATTCCCCTCACATAGATCCTTAGCAGCAGTCATTACCGTACCAGTCCCTCGGACAGCTGGGCAGACACCGCTCTCCGGGATCTGCCCAGGTCTCCTGTTTGTACATCGCCCACGTGATCGCCCATCAGCCTGCTACTGCGCATGCGCAGACTGCCCAGCACTCTCATTCAAAAATCCTAGTAGTAGTAGCAGGCTGAGGGTCGGTCACTTGGGCGCTGTGCACACAGGAGAAGGCAGATCGCGGAGTGCTTGGAGAGCAGTGTCTGCCGAGCTGGCCGAGGGACTGGTATGCTAATGAATGCTGCTAAGGATCTATGTGAGAGGAATGAGGTGCCTGCAGGGTGGGGGGTCGTGTCGCCATATTATCAGATTTGTTTGCCCGGCTCGACACTGATTGGCTGGGGAGCCGTCTTCCTGGCAAATTAGCATGGAGCCGGCCAAACAGCATGGAGCCAGCTTTCCGGCTCCATGTTTCCTCGCGGCACTGCCAGTCAGAGGAAATCTCCCTCTGACAAGAAGTTACAGTAACGGGAAAGGTATCGGAGCACTACTAGTATCGGTATCTGTGCATCCATACTTGACAATGAACACCGTAGATGTGGGAATTAAAGCACTGCCTCCGTTTAAATAGTCCAGATACAGCTTTATTCCATTTGGGTCAGGGGGCTACTGATGAGCCTGAAGTGTCCGATCACAAATTATTACAACTTCCAAAACTGAAGGGATTGTGCTCCACATACATGATTTCTCTCATTAGGCCCTTATGTAGGGTGTGTGTTGAGGACTCCCAAAACATGTTGGCTTTTCTATTTGAATGCCCCCCTGACCCTAATGGAATAAAGTTGTATCTGGACTATTTTAATCAGTGTTGCACTTCAATTTACATCTCCTGTGTTAATTGGAAGGTGGGGCCAAGGTCAACTGTTGCAGAAAAATTCGGCAAGCTATATTTGAGGATCTACTGATCGATTTTGATATGTGGTTTTCACCAAAGGTAACACTAAAGGCACAGGTTTGTGGCAGACTTACTGTACAGGTACACTGCTTTCAGGTAGGCAGCTTTTGGCTTTAAATGGGCATATACCACCTACTGATTGTCTTTTAGTTTTATCTGGGTGTTCCTCTTTTGCACCTGCCTGCCATAATCACTAATCCCCACATCTGCTGGTATCCTCATCTGTAGCATAGTCAAAAAGCTGTCCCTCTAAAAGTGCAGGACAGAGTGCTCCAAGGTTTAGATCGGAACAATGGGCTTTTTTGTTGGAATTTAGCAATATTAGAGGGTCATCGTAAAGATAATGCTGCATCAGGACACGTTCACACCATCCTCCGTGCGTTCCGGCCCGATTGTGGCCAGAACGCACTGAATGGCATTGCGGCCGGCTCAGTTTGTTGGGGTGGGAGGGGATGTGGCGATTCATTGAAATGAATGGCACCGCAGCCATGCCCTCCGGCCGCAATGTGATCGGCTGCACAGGAATGCAAGGCACATCAATGCCTGCGGTCCGGTCAGAAAAAAATTGTGCTTGCAGCATTTGTTCTCACTGGACCGCAGGCATTAATGTGCCTTGCGTTCTCGTGCGGCCGGAGGGCAAAGCTGCGGTGCCATCACTTGAATGCACCGCCACGCCCTCTCCTGCCCCACAACATAGTGAGCTGGCCGCAATGCGGTGTAATGAGTACCGAGTAGAATCGGGCCGGAATGCGCTGAGGATGGTGTGAACGAGGCCTTAGCCATCATGTCACAATCTAGCTGTATATTCTCTTCAAAATCTCCTAAAGGTTTTTGGGCTTTTTCCGGCATCTTTTGTAATTTTGTTACACGAGGGTCTGCTGGGATAGGCAACTTAGACATTCAAACTGTGGGGAAACAGCGAATCCCGTCATGCCTCTGCCAATTTTATCTGTCCCTGGTCTAGTGAAACAAACCATTCAATTTATATCTGGTTGTGCAGGCCTAGAACTACTTAGTGGTTGGTTAACCTATAGAAGATTGCACAGACTGTAACATGCAGCCTGTTTGATACCAACACAAATTGTGCTGTTCTGTAAATGTGTAATAAACTAGAATCTGTCATTTCCCTAAAGACCGTAATGCAGGTGATTCCGAGCGTCGCACAGGCTGTCACCAGAGTTAAGCTGTGAAACCTAGGGGTTGATTTACTAAGGACATTGGCTGTTCACTTTGCTGGGGGATTTTCACATTGCAGAGGCAGTTCCCCTTAGCTTAGTGAATATGGTGAAATGTAATTTTCTTGCAAAGAATACCCAAATAATAATAATTGCAAATGAGCTTCATTCATTCTCTAAACCTACAGGGCAAACTTCCCCTGCAAAATAGGTTTCCTTACAAAGTGAACAGCCTATTTGCCTTTAGTAGGTCAAGCCCATAGTGTACAATATAAGATCGGCATTATGTTTACGAAGCACAGTTATGTGGGTTAACCGATGTCTGCTGGGTTGGCATTTTGCTTGTGTAGGGCTTTAGCTCTTAACCAAGCCTGGCCGTTTTTGTCCAAATTCCACAGCACAGATTATTGGATTAGTTAAATCTTTTGTGTGTGACCTTGTCAAGTGACCACTGGTTTGGGGGTAGAACGGTGAGCTCTGTTTAGAGCTACCCAGCAGCTGCACACGTTATGTAGTTATCATGTCCGTGTTAGGAGACAGTTCATGCAACAGTTGACTTTGGTGGTCTCTTGACAAAGATTTCCACTCTAGAATTATTTGCATTCGCATGTATAACATAACCTTTGTGCAATGTCAGCTCTTTGTGAACAATTATTTTAATATATAGGATCTGCATGCCACTAACAGGTGTACCATTGTGTAAGAATTCAGTAAAAGGTATTGTTCAGCTCAGCACACCGTAGATATCTAGGTGTGAATCTGGACCAAAGGATAACTTCCTGCCTTTCTAAACCAGTAATCGCTTTGTTAGTGATTGTTGATGTGATGGTTGGGAGGGGAGGGATACCCAACACTGCTTTAATGGGCACACGCACACATAAACACAGACTTATCTCCATACTAGCAGCTCTGCCAGCAGAATCTGAGACAAAACTTTTAGGTTATATTTTTAGAGATCTAAATAGCTGAGCCACTTGTAGGGGAAGAAAAAAAACTAACTATATTATCTCCAAGGAATATTTACTCTCATTGCTTGCCGCGATGGGAGAGTGTTCAGAGTATGGGCCCGAATAATGCAGGCCCTGAATGGCTTTCTCCATCCACTGTGTCTCAGAACTTGCAGCCAACATTGTTTAGGTTTAAACAGTGTCCTGTAACCCCTAAAGAGTTTCTAACCCAGCCGTCTGTTTGAAACTTTCCCCCTCTCTAATATAATAGCTGGCCCTGTCTGAACAGACCAGAGGGGGAATAAGGCTAGGTTCACACCGATTTTTGCGGTGCAGATAAAATCGCATGTTATTTTTGGGCAGTTGTTTTGGGTGCCATAGACATCTCTATGCAATGAGAACAGTCGTGCCAACGAAAATGAGCGAAAACCGCTCACCAGCTCAGTCGTCCAGGTGTGAACCTAGCCTTAAGGGGCAGACGCTCATCTGATGCATTCAGTTCTATACAACTTTTATCTTTGGCTGTTAGTGGCACTAAGGGTTGGGAGTCTGTCATAAGCACTATAGTGTGACTGTATGTAAGACCTATATGGGAACTGTAAAAATAAAAAAAATGCAGCTCTTGCTTAAAACACCTGCCTCCTCTTCTATGCTGAATGACACCGAGCATTCTTCAACCTCCTGTGAAGACAAGGCATCATAGACCCATCATCTGTGGTGGTGACACCGTTACAGTGATGAGGGGTGAGTTGGGGCTTTAACACCTTGTTTAAGTTGCTTTTTTTCATTCCAGGACTGTATACTAGTGTTTGGGAAGTGGTGCCATATCTAAAATGTGTACATTTTCTTCCCAACATTCCTAAAAAATGTAATACAATACGTAGCACCAGAAATAATTGTTTTTTGTTGCAGGAAAAGATCTGTCAGCACAATGGTTGGAGGTGATTTGGTTCTGCTATCCTTTTTTCAAAGTTTTGGAACATTTTTATTGTAAGAATGCAAAATACAAAAGAACATTTCAATTTTTGTCAGGGGATGGTCAGAACCCTAGAATATGACTAGGTTGCTGTAGAGTACTGCACTTTAAATGTTACAGCCTTGTTTAGGTTTCCATGTACAAGAACAGCACAGATGGTTTTCACCTTGCTTCTGCATGCCGTGTGTCCCGGGAATTCTTTCTTCTCTGGAACAGTGCGGTGAGATGCAACACTAAGGCTTAGAGTTGCTATGCAGACCTTGTGCTGCATCTATTCTCCCGAGTGTACAGAAAGCTGACAGGTAACTAAGGAGCCATACAGACAACAGGGACTGTTCAACGTATAGCTCGGCAAGTGCTCGGTTTCCAAATAGAACAGTGGCAGGTTTCTTATCTTGTGCATATTTTGGTCTTTTTAAAGGGCCTCCTCCATCCCAGTCTGATAATATGTTGGGTGGGCACTGGTTGTTGACTGTACATCTAGCTTCTTATCTCTTATAGTGTTCAGTGGCAGGTTCTGCTCACTTGCAGCTGACCTCTGTTATGTGAACTCCATTATGGGAAGAATGACACCATTATTGGCTTTGAATTGCTGTGATTGTTGATCAGAACGAGGAGAGAAGGTGATCATTATAACGCCATATAAAACTGAAGAATGTATTTGACTTCTAAACCCAATTTACACAACTCACAGCCTCTGGCACATATATGGTCCAGAGTCAGGTGAGGGGTACGGCGGACCTCCTAGTTGAGGGGTACGGCGGACCTCCTAGGTAAGGGGTTGCAAAACAAAACATTTTCCCCAAGTACTTAGGGACACATTTTGGAAATCAAGCAAATGCATCCCTGTTTATAAAGACTTTGTTCTCACCAAGTTTATTACCATTTTAAAGAAATATGAAACCCTGAAGTTACTCTGGTGTGTTTTAACATGGCTGGCATGTAAAACTGTTTTTGTTCTTTGATTTTTTTTTTTGATCTTTTATATAAAAATTCGACTTGAAACTAATATGAGAATCCTCTAATGTACTGTACAAACCAATATAAGGGTCATAGATCCTCTGCAATGTACCGTACAAACCAATTTATATGCAAGGCTGTGTTTCCAAAGTGCAGTAAGCGAACTGTATTAAGGGCAACAGCCCATTGGAATAAAAAACGAATGGGAAAAGCCTCCTTACTATTTTTAATCCCTAAAATTAAGTATAACCATCTGGGATCCTCCATATTTCGTGTATACTATATCCAGGCCTCCTCCATATAATGTGTATAATACATCCATGCATGGTGGCATTGAATGGTGTATAAATCTGTTTCCTGGTTTGCCACGAAAACTTCCCCTTTCCTTTTAAAGCATTTGCAAATCCTGTTGTTATTCTTGGATATGGTTTTTGGACAAAAATAAAATCATAAGTGTACACCTTTTTTGTAGAACAGGAGACTTTACCAGGATAAGCTTTGACGAGGTTCATTCATACATTTGTGCTGCTTATCTCACATAAATGGTCATGTGGCAGTTTCAGCTCTTCACACTATGTATTCGCATTGCGTTTGTACACTAAAATAAACCATAACCGTTGATTTGCCATGCATGCAAATTCAGCATCCGATTAAAAATTCTGTTCTTCCTTTTTGGGTTGAAGTGGTTGTATTTACAACTTTCATATACTGTATACGTCAGCTGCTTTTGTTTGTTGGTGTTAAAGTGGCAGAAACCTTAAATGCATAAAGTGCCTACACAATTCTCAGTGCCCCTGCCTATGTGGCAGACAGATCTAAATGGGCAAAGTTTTGGTATTTCCTGGAAATGTAAAAGTCTTTTGTTTGAAAATAACTTTGCCATGCTTTGTGCTAGATGCATTATTTTGGACTGATTGGCACTTTCTGTAATACCACTTTTGTTTTTCCCCCCCAAAACGATCACTGGTCAAACGGGACCAGTGGGGGGAAAAATTAATTTCAAAGCCCTGTGTCAGCCTGGCCACTCTACCTTTTGGATGTGCAAGCGCCATCCATCTTAGCTTGAAGGGAGGAGCGGGGGTGCACTTTGGCATCCTCACCATGGGCGCCTGTGGACCTTTTCCCAATGCTGCCACAGGTGTTGCTCAAACATGGACAAGTTCTGAAAATCTATCACTTATTATATGCATGTGATTTCCTCACTCCAAAGCCCTCAGGTTGACCTTATTTTTTATTACACAGCGTTGGATCTGTGAGAGGGTAACACAAGTGTCTTTTCTATTTTACTGAGTTGGTTTAAGAGCTTTGTTAATGGGATTGCTCTTACTGAATCAGCCATTCTGTTCATGAAGAATTATTGTTGACTAATAGACGTAGTACATGTGAAGTAATGCGGTACAAAAGAGGGAGGAGGGGGATACCTGGTACTCCTGTATTTGGATTTAAGGCTTTCTCTCCTTGTGGAGCAGGGCAATTCTCTTTTAACCTGAATGAAAGTAGCCAACCAATCCTCCCTTCTATTTCTGGAGTCTTCAGTAACAGTTTATGACATGCCAACTGTAAAAAAACTTGTGGCTACAATCGTCAATGGACCTTCTTGCATAGTAATCATATACATGAAACTGTGAATAAATATTTAAACGTAAACCTGCCCTGACTGTGTGTCATTTTGCAAAAATAAACAGAGCTCCTATCTTTTTCATACTCCTTTTTAAAGCATCGCATATTTATACATAACCACTGTTGTGACACGGAATCATTTCTCTCATAAGGTTGTAAACCCTTATGAGTAACCCAGGAAAACCGTTCCACTGCGTGTAAGCTTTAAAGGGGGATATAAACCCTAAAAATCCATCCGAGATCTAATGTATTTGATTGTCCATATTATTGGAGCTATGCGTATAGTATCCTCTCATTGCTCAGTTGTAGTATTATTGGTATGTCCCAAAAATCTACAGAGATCAGACAGATATTCTTCCAGTCTTCAAACAGGACAAGGACTGGTTTGACTTGCATTTAGTTGCAAACCACTTCAATAAAAAGGATTAATGTAATAATCCAAGCGGGCTAGAACATGAACGTCTCTAATCCGAAGCCGAAGTGATCTTGTTGTCGATATAAAGCCCATTCACAGTCGTTGATTGATTATAGGAGCCACACGGTATAACTACCATATGGGTTGAAGATTCATTGCATGCTGAATGAAAGCATAAACTTAATTAGAGGTAGTTCATAGATCTACCTAGGGGGAAAGTTTTTCTACTTTCTCATAGCTCTATTGATTGTGGGAAAATGTCCCTCATGGGATTTAGCTCTATTGATTGTGGAAAAATGTCCCTTAGGGGGTTTGTTTACGAAGTGTGGAAAAAACAGAGCATTGCTTCCCTAGTCACATTATATGGATATTCCAATATGATCTCTACACTCTCCTTCAGTGTAAAGTGCGGGATCTTGTGTGTGGGCTGTGGCTGCCATATTGCATGTGGATATGACTTTGTGCTGTTCTGAACTTATATGTTCAGCTGCATGCACACTTCTGTATGAAGAGGTGGAAGCACATCAGCTAATGTTAGGGGGAAAAACAAAATCAGATGGGGTCCTATTCAAATAAAAAAAAGTCTATGGACTGATGCATCATCTTAAGCTGTATACCCTAGGCTTTTCTATTTAGGAAATGGTCTATTGAGAGCCCTACAGTCCTTCATGTGTCATTTTTCTGACAAAGGCTTAGTACAGTTGTGTATTGTTCTCTTGTAAATTAATGGGAGGGGTCTAATTTCCTATCGCTGCTCCCTTTTAAACTAACAGCCCCCTTTCCTCTGGGTGGATAAAGGCTGCAGCTAATTCTTCTTTTCATCAAAGACTACAACACAATATACTTTTAATCTTCCAAACGGTCATATTGTACTATATTGTGTAATACTTTTGCACTCTTTTAAAGCTAAACTCTAGCCATATCCTTTGTTTTGGTTTTTGATAGAGGGGAGCATGGTTAGAACCACTTTCTGGCTTTTGTTGCCATATCCCTGTAGTTCTCGAAGGTGTCCTGACTGCGGTTGCACCTTTTTGCCTTCTCCAAACACAATGCAGGGCTGATAGCCCTGCATTGTGCATGACGATGCTGCGGGGTCACCAAGAGCATCAGGGAGAAGTGCCAGAGTGGGGCTAAGGTAAGTAATTAATTCTCTACTGTAAACACAGAAAGGCACACTGTGATTATTTTAAGTTTAGTTTAGCCAGTGGAGAGAGGAGCAAGACGTGTCCAGAGTTGGCTTATGCCAAATGGTGTGCTGGCCATACACTGTTAGAATTTCGTTTAAACATTTGTTCAAAACTGTTCATCAAAGCGTTTGATCTCGCCATCATTGAGTTAACTAATTTGAAAGGCATTAAAAATGTAATCCAGAGCGGCTACTTGATTGAAATCTCAGACGTATTAAACAGGCTTCTATTTTGCCATTGTTATGCTTCTCTTCTCCCCTTCCAACATTTTTTTTTTCCCTCCTCCGCACTACAATTGAAAACAAATGTTGATTTAGACCCCACCAACCATTAGAAAATCGATCGAACATTTTCTAACAAAAATCTAATGGTGTGGCTTTAGGGGGAAACGAGATGTTTGTAGTAGGTTATTATAGAAGGATTTCAAAAATGTCCAGTCACTACACTCGACAAGTCTCTACTGGCAATATCTGCTGATGTAAGCAATATAAGCTTCAGGTCATATCCTAATCCGTCTAAAAAAGGTTGGGTTAGGAGACTTTTGTCTGAAATCATTTTCATATCTGCCTTGCAGAGGAACTTGAAGACTCTGTGTAGTTTTACACCATCTCTTGCAATGTCTCAAAGGCAACCTTTCAAGTGTCTGGCAGATCATTGTACATATGGATGTTGCATGTTCACCCTGTGCTGGAAGGCTCTGTGGACCATCAATGTTGTACAGATCACAGCTAGGGAAGACCAGCCTCTGACCTTAAGGAACATTTGAATTTTATTACCACATTCAATCTGCGGAAGTTACATTCCTTTTTGTTTTAGTTCGGAACTGGTTTTGGTACTTCTTACCCCATTCACACCAGATGCTTTGCAATGTTTTTGAAATGGATGCCACCGGAAGGTAAACCAAAAATTGAATAGGTGTGAATGGGACCAGTTCACAACGTTCTGTTCCATCGAGCTGAAAAAAAAAATAGAACATGCACTACTTTTTTCAGCCCATTCATGCAAACTCATTTTAGGTGCCCTTGCATTGGCATCTGTTTAAAAACAGATTGCAACACATCGGAAGGTACAATCACAAGTCAATGGATTCTCCATTGATTTACAATTACCTTCTGATTTTGGTGTGAATGGGGCCCCCAAAAAAATGTTTATTCCTAGCACATAGATTCTGTACAGTATATATTTATGATTTACTGGATCCCTTTTAGTTTAATGTTTCTGCAGTGATTACTATTCAGTGCAGTGGTATTCTGTCCGCATTCCCTGTAAATAATATATGTTATCCAGATATTAAAATATTTTGTAAATCGACCCGCAAGTGTTTTCACAATAATTCTATTTGGAAGCCACGGGTCAAAAAAGATCTGTAGTTTTCATGTGAAATCTGTTGCATACAGCAGTTTGTAGGTACAGTACACTTGTGGTCAGCAACCCAGGAGCTTTTGGGCAGCACTTTCAAAGCACTTCCCCCCCATTGTATTAATGCTCAAGAAAGTGCCTAGGTGTCAGTAGATTCAACAACGTAAATGCCAAAATATACAAAACACATTGAAAACTGTTTACCGGCCAAACTATGATTTCTGTTCAGCTGATTTTATCAGCAGACTCCTACAACACCATAGATCCATGAAAACTACCTAAGCACCTCCCATCTGCAAACAGTGTTGTGCAGAGTATTGTAATCTGACTTTGATGTTTTCTATTTATAATTGCGATCATATATAGCATTTATATGGTCCGCCATTGTGTAGCGTCTTCATTTCGCCATGATCCAGACCTTGCTGTGATCTTAGATTGTTCTGTTGCTGCCTAAAACTTTAATTACAGCTAAATCTATAGCCATAGCAGTGATCTCTGTCCACCTCCATGTAACGTTTCTTCAGTCTCCTGAAGCATGTTCAGTCTCCAAGCACTCCTACAGCATTTATGCGGTCTCTGTCTATCTCCTGCATATCTGGAATCTTTGACTATTTGATATTATGTGTAGCCCTTTGATGTCAGGTGCCGCAGTTCAGGCACTGTATATCAAGAAAGCTGAGCACCACAGCTATGGGAGGCTGAGAAGGTTAACAGTGAGGTGGTAGCTCAGATGTTAGTTGGCTAGGCCATGGCTGGACAAATCACAGAAGCCACGTAGCCAACTGGTGGATGGGGTTTTCTGGGTCCCCCCCCCCCTCCTCTTCTTGATGAGATAGTGATTGAGACAGGCACAAAACAAGATGATGAGAAGAGAAAATTGGTGGTTACATGCAGAACCATTTCTTAACCTACCGTATGTCAGAAGTATCCACGCTTGTTCAAGTAGGTCTACTCCAACTATACCGTAAGACTGCTTAGACTTCAAATGTGATTTGTGCCTCTTTAAAACCCTGGTTTGGGCTTGCAGTTTATTATTCAATGCACTGCATGGAAGGTTACCTGTTTAGCATGGACAGCTAGACTTTGCCTTGCCATATAGCAAAAGATGATGTTGGCTCAGTGAACTGTGCTTGGCTCATACATGTTTTGAATGAGGCAAAGCAGACTAAATTAAAAAAAGTCTGCATGTCAATGTGGTCAGGAGTGACAGCTGCTACACACCGACCCAAAATTGCACATTGGAACAGAAATGGATGCACACTCCTGGATGCAGACTGCGTCCAGTGGCATGCATCCATACCGACAACTTTGGGTCAACATGTAGCAGTGTGCAGCCACATCCAGTCAGAATTGTACAGCTCCAGCTGCCACTCCTGGGTTTCTGCATGGCTGTGCACGATGTATGGCTGTCCACATCAGTGTGAATGAGGCCTAAAAGGCCATGCGTTTTTATGCTTCCTTTCTCAGACCAGCGTTTTAAAAATCGCAAATATTTTCACAGCACCTCTGAAACGACACGTTTCTGCAAACATGTATTTTTTTAGGCTCTGGCAAATACCAGTTGACATTTAATATTATGATGGTTTCTAGTAAATGAAATCTGAAATATCTTTCAGATCTCTTAAATCAGATAACCGATTTCTTGAAATATCTGTTTCCACTTCAAGGTACCTGCAGCAGTGTATTTTTTCCCCTCTAAAGCTGGCCATACACCTATAGATTATCTGCAGACTTTCTATGGTCAGATGGAAAAAGAGCAACGGATTCCTCCATCTACGCTAAACTGTGTGGGTGAAGGAATCTCCCGCTGGGCCGAGCTTCAGTATCCTGCTAGTCGGTCCCGCTGGCTGTCCAAATACCTGAGCAATCTGATTGGATGCAGCCATTGTTCAGGTATTTTGAGAGCCAGCAGGACTGATGTTGCTTTCTTTCTGGTGCTGTCCCCTGAAATAATTATTTCCCACCACTAGTCTTCAGTCTTTTGCCTTGAGTGACACCCAGCATTCAACTTCCAAGAAACGGAGCACATCGTATAAGTGTAGGTGTCATGGTCCCTTAGGACCCAGTACTTGGTGTAGATGCAGACAGTAGTCCTGATGGCAAAGAGGCGAAGAGGACCCCACTTGGCATGCAACCGGCCTGGAGACATCTGGAGATGGTAAGTATTAAATTAATGCCGTAAAGTTTTTATAGCCCGTGCCTTCTGCTATAGTTGCTTTCTCCATATTGTAAAGTCAAATAAATCTCAGGGAGAGGATGACCGATGTAAATGGCTGTGACAGGTGGGGACCTGGCAACTTGAATGCAAAAATCTCACAACCTTTAAGCTGGCCATACGTTGCTTGAATTTCAGCCGTGTCCTGCTGACTTGGCGGAGGTTCAAACAGCGTGTGGAACCCTCAGGACTCCCCACCCCGTTCGAAAAAAGTAAATTGAAAAGTCTACTTTTGTCGAAGGACCTGATCCAAAGGTTGCCGGGCTGAATGAGAGAAAACAGCTGGTGTATGGCCAGACTTAGTCTACGTAGGCTCTATTTACAACTGTGCTTGTTGGAAATCTGATGCTGTTAATGTGCACATTCTGCAGCACACTGTGTATGTGAGTTAGTGCATTGACATTTATTCTGAATAGTACCCCTGTGTACATGTACAGTATAAACAAAGGCACATGGCCATCAGTACACACTGCATTGGAGTACACACTGCATTGGCTAAAAGTATCGAAGGTCAATTTTTTAAATGCGTTTTATGGTCCGTTACATACGGATGGGTTGCCATAAGGTAGCGTGAAAAGTAGTGCACATTGGTAAATATAATGAACGATTAAACCTCCCACACTACTTGCCCAGGAAGGTTATGTTATTCCGTAATGATTTAAAGAAGGCCAGGCAAATAAAACCTTAACCCTTGCAGTGGGGCCACCCCCACACTGCAAGGGTTAAGTGCTCATTTTGTCTAGGGAGCTAAAACAAGTTATACTCACCCGAACCACGATCCCAGTTGGCTCCTAGGCCAATCCCTGCAGCTTGTCTCCTCTACTCTGGCGATGGAATTTCCCTTGGCATCCTCATGTCAAATACACTGTATTGGACATTGATGACTTACAGGACCTTAGACCGCTGCAACCGAGGGAGAGTGAGGCTGAAGGGGACTGGTCTAGGAGCCAGCCGGGATAGCAGTTCGGATAAGTCCAAGTCTGTTATTTTAGCGCCCTAGACAAAACAAGGACTTAACCCTTGCAGTGTGGGTGCAGCCCCGCTGCAGGGGTTTAGACATTTTCCCAGAGTTCTTTATAGTGCATTTCCAATTCTGAAGTCAAATTTGAGAAAATCCCACTATGCTTGTGTTTCCATTCGCACATCATAACTAACCATTTACAATTTTTAGCTGTTTTTTTTGGAGGAGGCTTTTGGGCATGTTGCAAATTACTTCGAAAAATGTGTGAGCCTTCCCCCAAGCTGGCGAGAGGGGGGTTTGGCGTTAAACTGCATTTCCTCTTTTTACCCTATAAAGTAAGTAGCCAAGCTTCTCTATCTTTAAAACTTGGTTAGAACAGACAGTGTTCAAATCTAGATCACATTGGTTGACCTCTGCCAGCACAGTACAGACGGGGTTAATTATAATAAACCTTAATTATGGTAAACCTCAACTCCCC
>NW_017306698.1:430296-437589 GCF_000935625.1 Nanorana parkeri | reverse complement strand
CTTTTTTTTTTTTTTTTTTTACTTAGAGCCAGGCATAGCTTTTCTCTGGCCCTTAAACAATTGTTTGAACTACATGAAAGAAGTGTTTTTGGTGAAACAACAGAAATTGGAAGGATTAACAAGGCTTTTAAGAGCTTTGAACACTCTTGACACTCCCCACTATCATTAAAGTCATCACACAGTCTTTAAACTCTGTGGGATTCCTGCGGAGGTTTGTCAGCCTCCCCTTCACCAGCCTGTCAGATATATTTACAGTTGACTGTTTATTTATAAAGAGGCAGTGTATTCCTGCAGCAGTCTGGGACACTTGGAATAATAATTGCCGAGCGGGGCTTGTGCAGAAGCCTGCAGACCTGCAAGCAGGGGCTTGAGTTGCTTAGCATTTTTTAAGGCACAGTGGATCTGTGTTCCGGGTTATGATGGGTGGATCTCTCCGTGCCACTGTTGGTGTGTAGTCACAACTTTGGATTTTAACAAAGCAACATGGCAGCTCCCAGGAAAACGTGTGTAAAAGTAAGTCTGTGTGTTTTTATCTTCAGTATACTTATTTAGCCTGAAGAGTTTGACGGCTTTCTGTTGTGGCATTTGTTGAAGACTGCGAGAGTTCCTTAGAATCTCTGGTGCGAGATATAGTTAGTGATATTGTCTGTTTTTTATATGGATTTCATTTTGCTTCAGTATTCTCATAATTGACGGTATACAAAGATTTTGTTTTTTTAATTTTTGGCTTTTTTTTAATTAACTTGTAAAAAGTTACTTTCATAAAAGTTTAAAAAAGCTGTTTTATGCAAAAGAAAGCCATATTTAGCAAAATGTTTATTTGGGTTGTGTGGTATAAAGTAAGTGCCCTTAGGCCTTTGTTCTTCATAGAGGTGTGTGTGGTTGTTTCTTGCCCATGTTTGTGTGTTGACTCCATCTCGCGGGTCAGTTTATACTTTAGTGGGTGTTCCATTCATTACTGTGTATTTTGAATGTGGACCATGTATTCGGGATGCACAGATACTAGGATCAGTGCATAGGTTTCCCAGCCAATCATGAAGCCGGGTGTGGTGTGATGACTCACCGCCTGGCTTCCTAATTGGCCAGCTTCTCGACCAATCAGGAAGCCAGGCGGCGAGTCATTACCCACCCCTCGGCTTCCTGATTGGCCAGAAAGCCGACTCCATGCTCCCTCGTCACCTGGTGATGAGGGAACATGGACAAAGCTTCTCTGCTAATTGGGAATCCAGGTGGCGAGTCTTTACATGCTTCCCGGCTAATCAGGAAGCCAGGTGGCGAGACATCACACGCCACCTGGCTTTCTTAATCGGACTTCCGGTATCGGCCAGTAGCGGAAACAATATTGGTACTCGTTACCAAAAAAATGGTATTGGATCCCTACCATGATTTTTCATGCATTTTAAAACTGGGCTTGATGCAAATACCAAAGTGCAGTTGGTGATGCAGGGTCAGCAGCAGTCTGTTGGTTGACTGGATGGTGAAGGAGCACTTTCTTATCGCTATACATTTCAGGCTCTACAAGAAAGGTTCTTAAACTGTATTTCCACTTTTGTAGTCAAATTGGTAAAAAAAACCCTCCATATGTTTATATGTTCCCATTCACACACCACACCTAAAAATATTAAATCTATTTCTTAACCTCTTTTTACATGTCTCTTTGGTGAAGGCCTTTGTACAGATGCCACGCTACTCTGAGCAGTCATAGTGAAACTAGTGGGACCAACTAAAGGACAGACTGAGCTTTTAACATACAATGCTTCTAAGTCTTTAACCCTTTTTTAGGACAGACTGCTCAAATCTAGCTTACAATTGATAATGAAATCTGCTAGCACAGTACAGACAGGGATAATTAGAGTAAACCTAATTTCCCACAGCTCCCCCCTTAACATTACATAGAGAGAAGCTACGTAGGATTTTTAAGCAAGTAAAAAATACTTAAAAATTTAAGTAGTGATTTTATTATATATAATTTTATTCTTTTTTTAGGGGATGTGAATGGGAACATATAATATAAAATAGCTGTTATCCCATTTTAGCTGTAAAAGTGGAAATGCACTTTAAATCCACTTTAAATTTGAGTCCAGATAAGTTGAAAGCAATGGGTCTGCAGTTAGCTCGAAGCAGGACAGATGCCTTCCTGCTCTGCTTGGTCTACGTCCAGCCTGGGTATGGATTTTAGTGCTGGTGGATATATTAGGACCCTCTTGCTGTATTACTTGCATCTACAGTAAAACAGCATGTTGCTTTATGACTGTATGATGGCAGCAGGCACATGCTGAGGATGGTGGGACCCCCGGGGGGGCAGACTTTTGTTTCTTCTAGTGATGTCAGTTTTGGTGTATGGGTTAATCTTTGCTGGCTTCTTCCAAAACCATTTTTTTTTTGGTTTGTTTTTTGTAGGACCTTTTTAACCGATAAAAATATTGTTGTGGGTGTTCACAGTTTTACACTTTGTTATAATTATAGAGTGTTAGCAGACATCCGTTTTTCTTTTTAGACATTTGTTACTATAGTAACAGGCTTGTGGCACTTGCTGGAATTGCTGTGCAATTGTTTTAGGGCTCTCTTTTGTTTTTTACGATAATTCAGAGAATTGCAGACTGTGGAAGTGAGCTTTCTGGATTAATAAGGCAATGCAGACGATTTGGTGCCTCCCAGGGAGATGGAGTCACACCCTTCACGTCCAAGTGACTATTTTTGCGGTCATATTTGTATCTTTGTATAGCGATGAAGTCCATTGTTTAACTAGAAAGATCTCCGAACACTCAGAAGTGTGATCATTTCAGTTTGAGTTGCCCTTTTCTTAGTTCTGTTGTATCATTTATTTTGGGATACCTTTTTGGTGTTGCTTCTGTATCCATTGCAGCAAAGTTAGATTGTTTTTTTTGTGTGAATTGTTTTTGTATGTTGATTTGCATGCAGGAACCACACGACTCTGGTCTAGGTGTAAAATCATGGAGAGCCAATGCCATACATTTTATGCTGAGTGAAGTGAGCAAGTCCCCGCAATTTGTAATTTGCTGCTCATGCAGTTTTCACTTGATCCTTTGGAGTTTTATATAGATAGATAGATAGATAGATAGATAGATAGATAGAGCTATATATATACTTGGCTTCCAAAGGGACTTTGAGTAGAACTACAGCAAGTCCTTCTGTTCTGTGAAACATTCCTGCTTCCGGGAGAACAATAGTCAGTTAGCCTTATTACTATTGGAATATCCAAGGTGTTCAATTTTAAAAACATATGCTCTGTGTTCAGCTGGAAATGGCAGATTTAATGTGGAACCTTACCCACCAATTTTTTATGTCTCTCAAAACCGTAACTTTCAGGGTTGCAAGTGTGCTTATTTCAGCTCTCGGCTGAACTTTCAAGCCCTCAAATGGCTGCTTCCATAGCCGATCACATGTGTAGCACCATTGCAACTGCAATCCAAATCTAGGTCAAGATGCCCCTTTCCTTGGTCTCTTAATAACAATCCATACAAGAGCCAAGAAAGGTCTTTGTAAATCTCTTTTGCTGGTGGCCAGGTTTCAGGGCCGACAGACGTAGGCTTGGATATGATTTTAAAATGTGGTTTTATAAGGACTACCCTTTGCATTTGAGGCTTTCAGTCATTTTCTTCAAGTCCTTTTAAAATGTATTTTGTTCTGTATCTCCTCTGTCCAGTTTTCCCGCCATTATGATTGGCCGAGTCTTTTACAGATTGGTTGTCAGCTCTTGAAAAGTATTGGACAGCTACATTGGTGGGTGTGCAGGCAGCTTTTGTAATTGCTGGGGTGATCAGGAACGCATAATGCAGCGATGATAATGAGGCGCTGTGATGGAAGCTTTGTCCCATGGTCTAGTTCAAAGGGAAATATTTCAGATTTGACTGGCGTGTGCCTTTTTAAGTTTTACATTGTTTTTGGGATCGTAAATTGTTTTGTGGTATGCTACACCTGCTTTTGTTAAAATCAACATATAATAACAATTCACACTTTACATGAATGAGAAGATAGTAAGTCCCTCGTTCTCACTGTGGATGAAAGAAAAAAAAACAAACTGCTGGTTTGCTAGCTCCCAGCCTTTAGTATTCCGGATCACCTGGTCTTTGGCTGCCAATCACTGATTTTCTTTAGTTTTTTTTCAGTCTGAGTTAAACTGGCCATACATTGTCGTGCGATGGTTGTAAAAGTAATTTTAAAAGCTCGTACGATCTGCCCATCTTGGACAGGCAGATCTTACTTGCGATCATCGCAAGCCTGCACCGCTGAGGGGAGGGCTTCCAATGATCACAACGCCGCACAGGCAGTGTGCACTTGGGCACACCGGCCTGTGCGGCATTTGTCTTACGAGCACGCCTCAAACCCGCCGAAAATCGTAAGATTTTCGGCTGGTTTCCAAACATGCTTGTAAGACAAAAGACGTGCGACCGTACAGTAGAAACGGTCGCACGCCTTCCATACACCTGCTGATTATCGTACGATCGCAGGATTTCCCAGCGATTATCGTACGATAATCGGCAGGTGTATGGCCACCCTTTAGGACGATCAAAAATGCTTCCCCAGGTATAGAGAGAAATATACAAAATATTCCACAATCATTTTCATGAATACTTAAAGGAGAACTATGAGATGAGTGATTTCCACTCATCTCATAGTTAAAGGCGACCTGTGACAATGAGACTGTCACAGGTCGGCTCAGTAGATCGGGAGGTGAGAGAACACATACCAGGTTCGCTCACCTCTCGATCCTGTCACGGCTCTCTGCCGGGGGAGGGGGGGGGGCTGGATTCTCCTCTCCCCGCTCCGATCTGCCAGCGCTGACTGGCGGAACGGACAGGGGAGGGGGCGGGTACAGCTGGCTCTGCCTCTAGATAGGCAGAGCCAGCTGTCACTCACGCAGCTGGGCGGATCCCGACGTCTAAGGCCTGGTTCACACCTAGGCGTATTGCATATGCGCGCCTGTCGCGCGGTTTTTTACCGCGAGCCGCGGTAAAAAAAATTGCGCGACGAACGCGCGTTTCCGAGGTCTACTTGGCTGTATCCCAATGGAAGCCAATGGATCCCAATGGAAGCACGCAACAAAAACGGCCCAAAGTAGTACATGTACCTTTTCAGGCGTGGGCCGTTTTGTAGCGCGTTAGGGACGGGCGGAAATACGCCAAGGTGGGAACCAGACCATTGAATACAATGGAATTTATATTTTTGAGCGTTTTGTAGAGCGTTCGTCGAGCGTAGAACGCGCTACAAAACGTTGAAGTGTGAACGAGGGCTAAGTCGGGATCCGCTCCGGCTGTGGCGTCTCAGTATACCGCGAGCAGTAGCTCTCGGTATACTGAGCTTAGGGTAACGGGAGGGCGCTAGTTTGTGTCCTCCCGTTACCCTAAGGAGAACTATGGGGAAAAACACTGACCCCATAGTTCTCCTTTTAAAAATGTTTAACAGACCATGTTTCCCTTTTTAAAAGGGAATCTTGAGGTAGAAATATGGCAGCTCCTATCACAAATTTGTTTTGAAAATCCAAGCTGTTAAAGTAATTTTGTTTTTTTGTCAGGTAAATATAAAATATTACATATGCATGCTATGTAGTCTTTTTATACAGCCAGAAAGTGGAGTGAAGTGGAAAGTGGAGCTTCAGGCTCATTACCTCCCTTTTGTAAAATGCCTGTTTTACAGATCTAAGTGTCAAGCTGAATCAAGTAGCAACTTAACCCTTAATAGACAGCTCAGTCAAACGTTTCTGTCAAAGTGAGACAAAAGCCGGACAGCTACTGTTATAGTGTATTTTAATTAACCACGGTGCTCTGGGGATCCTTTGTAATGTATTTAAAGAGACATTGTCATCTAGCCCATTCAGTAAAAATTGATAGCTGGTGTCGGAATCAAGAGAGTGGTAGTGTCGCCCACTCCATCATGTTAACCGTGCTTGGGCCTTGTTATTGGCTACTAGTCCTGAGACACTGCATCATAAGAGGAGGACTCATGCGCTCCCCCTTAGGCCCGGTGCAGACCTCCAGGATCGCGCGGTCCTGCACAGTGCAGGCAGAGATTTCCGCGCGGTCCCATTGATTTGAATGGGGTGACATCTGTGCAGCAATCGCAGAAAACAGGTACATGTACCTTTTTTTTTTTTTTTGCGATACACGACGTGCGGCTGTTTCAGGAAGCACGGGCAGAATCGCGTCGGGAAACCTCGCGATCCCGCTTGCACGACTGGGGTGCCAATCCGTGCGGAATCGTGCACGATTGCCGCAGGGTGAGGTGTCGTCTAGGTGTGCACCGGCCCTTATGTCTGAAAGAACAGATTATTTTATAGTAATGACCACTGAAGAAAGTGCTGGAGAGGAGAGTACAAATACATGAACAAGGGCTACCGATGTATGTATGTGTATAAATAAATATTAGTTTGGGGAATTTAGCACAATGGTGAGCGCTAAGTCACCACTCTTGAAGCTGTCTTTAACATAAAAGGACAGTGTTCATTCGCAACAATCCATGCACTTCACATAATCCGCACAACAAAACATCATAGTTCAATTGACTTTCACCAAAACATTGTGTTTCTCTGCAAATACAGTCCTCGCTATCGCTCAGTAGCTTCCCTAAGCTCCAAGCATTTCATTGCTCACCCCTCGTGGGTCATTGACTCTCTGTCTTTCAGTCTCTCGAACAGGTCACTTGTGCTCACCAACCCTCTCGACCTCTCGCAGCCTTCTCTGGCTGTTCCACGCCGCCGAATCTGCCTGTGGCCATGTGCCTCCTGCACACCTACAACTCCCCTCTGAGCTCCTGTCCAGACTCCTAGTAAGGTTGTAATAAGGTTAACCTCAGCCCACCTGACCCTCCTGTCTTTGTCATTGGCAACAGCTGGCCCCAGTGTGATCGGACAGCAGTAAGATGAAATCTGATTGGTTGCTATGATTTTCTGCACTCATCACAGCTCTTTGTACCACCTCTAAGGCCTCATTCACACACAACGCAAGAGCAAAATTGTATATTGCGTATATGCGTGCACTATATGCCATCCCAGAATGCATCAGTCGTAATAGAAATTTTAATAAAACTGTATGCGCGTATGTATACACGTGAAATACGCTGCCCGGACGCATCTCGGTTCCATTCTGTTTTTGCACAATTTTACGCTACGCAAATATACGGCTCCTACGCAGCTATGTGTATGGAGCCATTTATTTGCATGTGGTACAATACGTGCATTTACGCAGCGTATTGTACGGCAGTATGAATAAGGCCTTAGGCATATGATTTATTTCCTGCGATTACTAACTTGTACTACACATATAACACTGGCCT
>NW_017306698.1:426508-430251 GCF_000935625.1 Nanorana parkeri | reverse complement strand
CAACTTTAAAAAAATTAGAAAAAAAGAAACGTGCTTTGAAGTTATATTTGCTATACTGTACATGGGCCTAATATCAATGCTTCCTTTTGTTTCTTGTAGCACTTCTGAATATACCAGCCCTAGAGTTGGTGCCACTGCTGTGGAAATGTGCATGGGCTGATGTGCATGTAAGGAGACCCCTTCCTGTCTTAGAACAATACATTCCCATGGGCGCTTTCAGCTGGCACAATTAACGTGGTAGTGACATAAGACATGTGACATTTCCAGCTTTCTAATCTTGCTGTGTTGATATACATATTACCAGCAGTACTATCAGATTCTTAGACTTGTATTGTAGACTGCTGACGTTTCCCAGGCCCACAGTGGACTACCATTTTGCATTCCTAAACACTCCAAAATCCTATGCCAGCCTATCCAAAACCTGTGACTGATACATGCATTCGGGTTTAAGATCTTACAATGTACTATACCTCTTTAGTATGTCAAGCAGGTTATCCATGTGCACCAATGCGTTATCAGCTGAGATTAATGCAACTTCAGAAAAAAAATAAAAGTATAGCTATTTATAAATATGCATATTTATCATCCCCACCTTTGTCATGACCTGTCATGAAAGAAATCTGGAGGTTGTCCTTGATGACCGACTTCTAAAAATACTAGTCTGGAGAGCTATCCCCTGCAGTACCTCTTTCCAACTACTACAGTTGAAACTCGAATAATTAGAATATCGTGCAAAGTTCATTTATTTCACTAATGCAACTTAAAAGGTGAAACTAATATATGAGATAGACTCATTACATGCAAAGCAAGATAATTTAAGCCGTGATTTGTCCATAATTGTGATGATTATGGCTTACAGCTCATGAAAACCCCAAGAACCCCAAATCCACAACCTCCAAAAAAGTAGATTATTACATGCAATCAATAAAACAAGGATTGTACATAGAACAATATCGGACCTCTGAAAAGTACAAGCATGCATATGTACTCAGTATTTTTACAGAAAAGACTGAGGACCTTTTGTAAGTGCAGGGTTTTGGGGGCACATCTGGTGAGGCGGCATCACCATGGTGCCATTTATTTATGGTAAGGGGATAGAGGGCTGTGCTGTCACCATGTCCACTGTCTTAATCTTTAAAGACTAGAGAAAAAAGTGAGGAGGACGCTGCCGTGTCGTGTTAACAGCCTAAAAACATTTGGAAAAGGTAAATACAAAAATAAAAAAACCTATAGCTGGCCATTCTGGGACGTGGAGCCCAGTGTGGATTCATTTGCAAGGGTGAGATTAGGGGCCAAGTGTTACAGTGCAGTTAAACTGTAAGGGGTTTGGTCAAGCTTTAGGTCTTGGGTGTGGGAGAGTTGGCATTATGATCGGGTTAAGGTTAGAGGTCAGGGGCAGTGGGGCTCACTTTTTTTTTTTGCCCTTTTTTTTTTATGGCCTTCATTCATCTATGATCATT
This sequence comes from Nanorana parkeri, assembly GCF_000935625.1. Classification (NCBI taxonomy): domain Eukaryota; kingdom Metazoa; phylum Chordata; class Amphibia; order Anura; family Dicroglossidae; genus Nanorana; species Nanorana parkeri. Next base: position 428,791 of record NW_017306698.1, on the reverse strand, counting down.
TCAAATAAATAAAATTTGACTATTCATTGGAAAAAAAATATCTGGCAGATTTGTGTTTTAATCATTATTTTTATGGCCGCCCCAAGAATAAAGTCTTGTTGGGAGGAGTCTGTTATGTGCCAATACTGATTGGGTTACTTGTCTTCAATGTTGCCTTGCTAGTCCAAAATATATAACATCTCCTGCAATCTATATTTTTAATTATCCCAGCTCATCTTTATTCTAAAGGGATCCTGGCCAAGTGAACAGATTGATCACCTTTTGGTCACTTGTGCCTTTTTGTATATAAGTACTTAACATTTTCATGTCGGTGGTTTTCCTCCTCCTCCTCTCTCTGGTGTATTGATGCACCAAGGAGTAGTATACAGTATATAGGTCATCTCACACAGCAAATGGGAGGAAGTGCACTGGAATAATTACAGCATGCTTTTATTGTCTTGTTTTAGTACAGCTGTTTATCTGTGCTGTTTAGACAAAATACCAAATGTCTGTTTTGATCTGTCAAGGTCAAAAAAAAAAAAAAGACGGTTCTAATTGAAACCTCTCATCCATGTGATCAATTTCAGCTGTCTAAATTGCATATAATGAAAACTCTAAAACGATCTGTGGCGGTGTTGTCATAGCTGGGTTATTCCAATGCTGAGTTTTTCCAGTGTTGTCTTTTGTATGGTCTGTGAGAGGAGCATGTGGTGCCGTTTCGGCGAGCCCGGCCACATGGAGTTAATATAATGGCATTTGATGCCTGGAATTGTGCCATAAAACCGTTGTCCCTAGGTGCATATTCTCTGTGATTTGTGTGTTCTTGGAAATATCCAGTTGCTTTTCATACTAGGGCTGTTTTTTTTTTTTTTTTTGCAAAAATTTAGCATATAAAATAAAAACTGAACTTTTCCAGTAATTCCTCTTTAACCAAAAACATTTGTAAAGCCCAGCTGAACCCTTGTGATATGTTGCGCTAATGTAGCCAGGCTGCATATATAGTAATCTATTTATTATTAATAGATTTTTATTTTATTTTTTCCTGCTAAGCACCACAAGGTACAAAAATACCCTGTGCTTCAGCACTCTGCACTCTTGGATCACGACTCTCACACAAACCGGCGGCCCCAACTTTCCCAAAGTCTAAGGCCCCATTCACACTGAGCGATTCGCAAATCGCGCGTTTGTAGCGCGATTTGCATTTTGCGCGATATCGCGCGGTTTGTCTCACAAATGCTTGCATTGAGCAACCTAGAATCGTGGCAAAATCCGCTCCAAAAAGGGTCCTGCTGTAGCGACGCACGACCCGCGACGGACAGAGCCCCATTGACATGCATTGGAGAGCGATATCGCACGGTAAATATCCGCAATATCGCGCGGATTACCACGTGATAAATCGCTCAGTGTGAATGGGGCCTAACATGAACAGGGCAGCAGGGAACTGGAGGCAGAACTTGGCTGAATTAGGTCTCGTTCACACCTAGGCGTATTGCATATGCGCGTCTGTCACCGCGATTCGCGGTAAATCGCTCAGTGTGAATGGGGCCTAACATGAACAGGGCAGCAGGGAACTGGAGGCAGAACTTGGCTGAATTAGGTCTCGTTCACACCTAGGCGTATTGCATATGCGCGTCTGTCACCGCGATTCGCGGTAAAAAGTTGCGCGACAAACACGCGTTTCCGAAGGCTACTTGGCTGTATCCCAATGGAAACGCGCAACAAAACGGACCAAAGTAGTACATTAGAGCTGCAGCTAACGATTATTTTCAAAATCGATTAGTTAGCCGATTATTAAGTTCGATTAATCGGTTAATCGGATAAACAATAAAATACATTTAAAAAAATGGCTCCAGTGATGGACTACTAGTTTGTATTGAGATTGTAGTCCATCACAGGAGGAAGCTTGGAGCGGTGGAAGTAAAAAAATAGTGTGGTGTGCAATATAGTGAAAAGTAAAGTGTAAAATTATACAGCAATGAATGCAGAATGGCACCGACTATAGAGGACTACAAATCCCAGCAATAGTACATTATACAGAGCAATGCAGAATACCACCAGCTATATAGGAATACAACAAATCCCAGCAATAGTACATTATAGCTGGCGGTATTCTGCATTGCGCTGTATATTGTACTGTTGCTGGGTTTTGTAGTCCTCAATAGCTGGTGGTATTCGGCATTGCACCACTGTATAATGTATTATTGCTGGGATTTGTAGTCCTCTATAGTCGGTGCCATTCTGCATTCATTGCTGTATAATTTTACACTTTCCTTTTCACTATATTGCACACCACACTATTTTTTT
>NW_017306698.1:403162-420870 GCF_000935625.1 Nanorana parkeri | reverse complement strand
CGTGCCTGTGCCGATCGTGGATGTGGGCGGGCGGTGAGTGTGAGGCGGGAAGGAGGTGCGGCGTGGATGCGGGCGGGTCTGCGAGCGTGAGGTGGGGAGGAGGTGCGGCGCGCAGCATGTGTGGAGCCGTGAACAGGGCCAACTGATCGGAAGCCGATTAATCGATTATTGAAAAAGTTGACAACTTTTTCAATCGATTATAATCGATTATGTCGATTAGTTGTTGCAGCCCTATAGTACATGTACCTTTTCAGGCGTGGGCCGTTTTGTAGCGCGTTAGGGACGGGCGGAAATACGCCAAGGTGGGAACGAGACCATTGAATACAATGGGATTTATATTTTTGAGCGTTTTGTAGAGCGTTCGTCGAGCGTAGAACGCGCTACAAAACGTTCAGGTGTGAACGAGGGCTTATGGTACTAAAGGGTTTAATTCGGCTTTAAATAAGATCTAAACCCATTCAATAAAATCTCAAGCTTCAACATGGTACTGTAATTGGAATTGAAGATTTTAATGTTTCTGGTTTTTGTTTTTAGGGTTTTATTTTATTTTATTTTTTGCAACTTTCATTAAAATAATACGGTGATTTCTCCCATGAAAGTCCTTATTGGGGCACATCTTGTTTATAGGTTGTCAACACTTTCTCTGTCTCCCAGTTGTTCACCTTTTGTGTTCACCCTGTCACATGAGCTTCTGATAGAGACTCCAAGTGGCTGTTAAAACACATTGTTGTCACTCTCTGAGAAACGCCAAGCAGGCATTGCTGGAGAGTGAACACGTAGAAAAGGCTGCGGGCAATTAACATCACGGAGATGCAACAGAAGATGCAAATCATACCCAATGTGTCGGGCCGAATTTAAATCTTAGCTGGATTGCAGCGTATAATGGAATATAAGGAAGCAACTGAAAATAGGTTATGACTTGATTTTTAGATGGGGAAAGGGTGAAAAATTAGTGAATATTTAGTGAATCTGCATATTGAAAGTTTTTTTTTTTTTGTTTTATTTAGAGTTCTGCGCACACGCAGGCATCCATAGAAGTCACGCAGTTGGGCTGGCGGTGCTTGTGTGTGCACAGCGCCTTTCCTCCTCCCTTTAAAAAAAAATTATGCTTAAACTTCTATTTAATTCTTTGCGTAACAGTATTGTGATGTACAAAAATGTAGCGTGTCCTTTTTTTTTTTCCAGCACACATTCTTTTTTAAAGCAATAGGAAATCAGACGAATGCTATCCAATGCAGTCCAACCGTATTGGTGTGAATGAGCCCTAATACAATAGAAAATAATTTGCTTCTCTTATTAAATCTGCAAGTGATAATTGTAGTCAGGAGCTTGTTTATTCCAGTATAATTTGATTTTGCATCCATGACTGATGCAATTTGGAACACTTGAATGATTTAGGTCTGCAGGATTAAAGCAGCAGCAGCAGTGTACAATAAAAGATTAGTACCCACAACCATTTTTGTTTTCTTTTCATCACAGGAGTTCCCTTGCTTTGTGTCCATCCACTAAATTTGATAATAAGATGTGAATCTTATGGTCGCTAGCTGCCTGGTCATCTTTGACTTCAGTGCTGACTTGGATGACCTGAGCAGCCAGTAAAGCCAGAGCTCTTAAATTGTGACTCCGAGTACTGAAGTCATTAGATCAACATGTTGCCAGTCAGTTAGCATTTTCAGAAGCAAACATACACGATGGCAGTGTATATAATTCCATCCTTGCCGGTTTCCTTTAAAAAACAAACCGTCATCCACCCTGAAATTTGTGCACAGATGAGAAATTTTACAGGTTGATGCAAAAGTACACAGGAAGAAAATCCGATGAATACACAATCTATACTGTCCAACAAACTACAAAAATCCACCTAATTAGCCCTTATACAGGGCTTACTTGATCACTGCATCTAGTTTTCAGAGCACATGTGGAGATGGAGGGTCTATTTCCTGAATCTGCGCACAGTAATATTCCCTCTCTTCCCGCTGGATCAGCAGCCATGTTCAAACTGCCTAGAAAAGATGGTGCATGCATGAATCTATAACCAGCCTTTATAGCAGGGCGCACATTGGGAAGGCTTACAACAATACAAAACACAAAAAATCCCCAGCCTCAACCTGCCAGCCAGCCTGCAACCAAACAAGTAGCCCTGTCAACAGTATGCGTTAAAATCAGAGGTTTTAGTTGCACAAACTTTTGGCCAAAAATATGTAGAAGCCACACTGCCGCGCCAAGGCAACTCTGCAAAGTGTGGTCCTAACTCTATGTATCCGAGTCTCTAAGGGTGCCCACACACCTTACGATAATCGCGGGAAATCCCGCGATCGTACGATTATCGTAAGGTGTGTGGAAGCCGTGCGGCCTCTACTACTGTAAGGTCGCACGACTTTAAACTTACGGACATGTTTGAAAACCTGCCGAGCATCGTACGATGTTCGGCGCGTTTGTGGCATGTCCCTATGATAACAGCCGTACGGGCCGGTGTGCGCAAGCGCACACTGCCCGTTCGGCATTGCGGTCATCGGAAGCCCGCCCCTCGGGGGCGTGGCTTGCGATCATCGCAAGTACGATCTGCCTATGCAAGATAGGCAGATCGTACGTATTTTTTTAGTACCTTACAACCATCGCAAGACAAAAGTCTTGTGATGGTTGTAAGGTGTGTGCCCAGCCTTAGTGTGAGCATATTAAGTCGATAAATTACATGCAGGTGTACCTGGAGGTAGCCAACTCCTCCTAATAAGGTGCAGGGATGCGCTGGAGGCCCAGCAACCAAAAATGCACGCTGGGACTCCAGTGCGTCCCCCACACCAAAAATAGTCAAACTAGAAAAGATGGTGCATGCATGAATCTATAACCAGCCTTTATAGCAGGGCGCACATTGGGAAGGCTTACAACAATACAAAACACAAAAATTCCCCAGCCTCAACCTGCCAGCCAGCCTGCAACCAAACAAATAGCCCTGTCATATCATAATGCCTTTATGGGTGGGTGTCATTCTGGAGAGGATATGCGTATGCAACCTGGGTAACTTCCACGTTTGGTCATGAGCCCCCATGATTGAAATAACTCACTGGAAGGGGCAGGCCAGGGATTGTCACGCTGGCAAGGTAAGAGCTAGATGATGAGTGTCCTCCAGCCAGGAAATGAGGTGGACTTTTTGTGACTTGCTGAAGCTTCTAATGCACATTTTGAGAAGCTCACAGTGTGCAGACAATTCGGAGTACAGGAAAGGAGCCTGGGCAACTGTGGAAGGCCTGAATGAAAGGCTCAAGTTAAGCGTAAAAAAAAACAACCAACTTTGATGCCTAAAGCGACCTATATTTCATAGATCAAGAAGCCAAAAAGGTTACAGTGGGAATCATGGGGGATGACCTCCATCTGAATTAAAAACCAGGAGCTAAAAGGAATTCCCAGAGTACCAAATTAACAAGTGTGGGTTGTAGGGTTGCCACCTTTTTTCTTCAAGCGAAACCCGAACACTCAAGTGTTTTGAAGACATTTTTTTCGGAGAATAAGTTGTGGCTTATTCATATGTAAAGCGCGTCGCCCATTCATATGTAAATATCATATGTAAATATCGGCAGTAGCCCCTACCTTAATGTTGGTTGCCCCTGTCTGACCGACATCTTGTGTCCTGGTTTCTGCTGCCATGAAACCCGGACACAGCATTCAAAACCCGGACTGTCCGGGTGAATCCTGGACAGGTGGCAACCCTAGTGGGGTGAAGGATGGCAATACCTGGATAAGAAAGTAAAGGGCTGTATTCTCTGTATGCATTTCAAGGCTTTATGCTCCATTGTAAATAGTGTTCATTTTAAATTGTAGCTTCCTCAGTCACACTAGATGCAGTGCTTTTCAGCCCGATTTTGGCCGGAACGCACTGCCTCGCATTGCGGCCGGCTCACTTTTTAGTGGGGTGGGAGGGGGCGTGGTGGGCCATTCAAGTGAATGTCGCCGTAGCCACGCCCTCCGGCCGAAATGCGATCCGCCGCACGAGATCACAAGGCACATTGTGCCTGCGGTCCAGCCCTGTGCGATGCGATCAAAATAGTGCTTGTAGCATTTTGATCGCAACACACAGGTTCGGACTGTAGGCACAGTGCGGCGGATCGCATTTCGGCCGGAGGGCGTGGCTACGGTGACATTCACCTGAATGGCCCGCCACACCCCCTCCTACCCCACTAAAAAGTGAGCCGGCCGCAATGCGGGCCGGAACGCACTGCATATAGTGTGACTGAGCCCTTAGAGCTCACTTGTGCAACTCTGCTTAATTTTACTAACCCGGCCCGGTATTGGCTTATTAGACATTCTGTATGGAATAATAGCAGTCCAAACAATTCTTTGTTAGTACATTAAATGTTGTTGTGGGCAAAGATTGTTATTGTTCTGAAGCTAATTGGCATGACCTGGATTCCGAACTCATTACAGCAATCTCCGCTCCATCGTTGACACCACAGTGCCCATTAAGGGCAGCTTATTTTCAGGGGACTGCTGAAGTCCCAAACTAGTTTTGTCTGTCAGTATGGTATATGTTAAACCAAAGTATTTATTGTTTCATATTGTTGTATTTAGTTCTTCTGGTCTTAACTTGGGAAAACATCGTGGCCTAGGCCTATCATTACTAGTGGTCTGACTCACACTGTTGGAGTGGGAGCATCTGTTTTTTTGTTGGAACTGTACACTGGCTGCAACAGGAGAAATGAGACTGTGGGTGGGGATTAGAGCTGTAAACTTAAGCAAGAACATCTCCCCACCGGAGTACTGAAGGCATGGGGTAATTCAGTCTGCTCATGTCCACTCAGAGCTGAGTGTGTGTGCTGCTTTTATATTCTTTCTTCTTCCTTCATCTTTCCTACTCCTTTTTTTTGTATTTGTCTCTCACAATAATATTAAAGTGACACTAAACTCAGGAGTTTAATCTTAAAATGACATTCAAGTACCTTCACTGTTAACAATACTGGACCTTATGTGTGTATCACTCGGCTGTAGATCCTCAAATCATCTCAATTGGTGGAGACACTGTCCTTCCTCCTGGAGGGTGGCTACTTTTGTTCCCCATGGTCCCTGTGTGTGTTGTAAAGTAGTCACCACTCTAAGCTCGCTCCCGTGATGGACTACAATCTCCATATAAATTAGTGAATTAAACTTGAGATTGTAGTGCATCACTGGAGCTAGCTTTTTTTTTAAGATTTAAAGGAGAACAACGAGGTGAATGATTTTCACTGATCCTCATAGTTAGATCCGATGTGTGGCAATGAAATTGTCACACGTCGGCTCTATAGATTTGGCAAGTGAGCGAACACAAACCGCCGCTCACTCACTTCCCGATCATCTTCCTGCAGATGGTGGTGACTGTCAGTCACGGCTCCCGCATGGATTCCCCCTTCCCCTCTCCGATCCTCCAGTGCTGAGTGCAGAAACGGACAAGGGAGGGGACAGACACAGCTGTCTCTGTCTCTAGATAGGTAGTTGTCAAGCAGCCAGATCTTGATACTATTGTCGGGATCTGTCCCAGCTGCGGCGCTCTCAGTGTATATAGTGAGCTATAGCCCACTATACACGGAGCTTTGGGTCATGGGAGGACGTTTGTATATGTCGTCGCGTGACCCTAAATAGAGCTATGGGATAAAAAGGTTACCCCATAGTTCTCTTAATTCCTGAGTTTAGTGTCCCTTTTAAGCCACTTTTAAGAACATTGCTCTTAAAGTGTATGTCAACCCTAACAATGGACCTTTCTTATTTAATATCCTTTGGTCTACTAAATAAATAATTGGAAGCTTGTTACATCTGTTTTATAAATACAGGAAAACAATCTAGTTGATAGGTCAGGACATCTCTGAATTTCTGACAATATCTGCTTCTGTTGTTTCAAGGAGTCTGTTTAGCCTTCCCAGATCTTATCTTATCTTAGCAATAAAAGTCAATTAGTGCCTATGCTTTGGAGGTGGGAACTGTGGGTGGGGTTGAGTAGTTTAGCAAAAGTGTGTGTGTGTGTGTCTGTGTGTGTGTGTTTTGACTCGACACATATGAAACAACTTTCACAGCCCTGTGTGGAAAGGCTGTTAGGACCTTACTATGTAATGTTTCCTTAGACAAATTAAATGCACTTTTTGCTACTTCCCTCTTTTGACCTTGGACATCCCCTTTTAGTGTGGCGACTGGCTGCCATCTGTAAGATGTTCCTTTTAAAGTCAGGGACACCTTACAATTTCTTTTTATTGTACCAGTCTTTATATCATAAAAATGCTCATTTTGTATGTGGTCTTTAAAATAAAATGATAGATTTTAGTAATTGTCCCAATACCCAAGAGATGGGACTGCACACCTCCAAGGGACAGGAAACTGGAAGAACCCCGATTCTAATTACATGTACTTGATATGAGCACGAGAGAGGCCAACATGTAGATAAAATGGACGCAGCTCTTTGAACAAGGCAGGCAGTGTGCTCATGGTGACCTCTGTGTATATTTTGGAGGAAGACTGGGATCAGAGCAGCTGTTTTTGGAATCTGCACAGCTGGAGATCATATTCCTTGTTCACTTCTGCCAGGACTGATGAGCGCAGAGGGATTTCTTAGTCAGCAAAATAATTATTCAGCATTTTTCTTTTTGTGTATTAAAGCAGAATGTCAGGCAGTATATTTAAAAATAAATAAATCAGTTCTATATGCATTGAAAGTCATTAAGTGTTTAAGACTGCTAATATAATTGCCTGAAATCTGTCTTTGTATTGCCTTCCCACCATGCCCTGCACAGAGCACAACCTGGTCAAACTGAGGTCCTGTACTGTGGGCCAATCTGACCATTTGTTTTGTATGATACAAGTTTGCTTAACATGTTTTCAGACACCTGGGCATGGTAAATTGGAGGTGTTTAGAAAGTTTTGGGGAGGAAAGCAAGGTATGCAGCAACATTATGAATCCTAATCCAAAGTGACCCTAACCAGGTCTAAAAATGTTACAGCCCAACTCCCCAATTACACTCCAACCCCCATTTTGTATGTTGTGTTTCTATTAGTTTTATATTTCCCTTTTTCAGATTTCTTCAGGCCAGTCATGTGACAAGCAATTCCTCTTCCCCTCTTCTCTGTTTCTGGGCAGTGCTGGATGATGCAGAGAGCGTCTTTGACATGGTGACATCAAAGCCCCACTTTGCATCATGACACTGTTGGTGAAGGGTGCCAAAGTAAACCCAACCAAGTCTTAAAAGTTTAAAGCCCACCTCCAGGCACAGTCCCCCTTCACCCCTGCAGTATTTTCAATATTTATTCCGGGTCAGTACCTCCTAGTATTGAAGCTAGAGACAGCCAGGCAGGTTTAATTAAGTAGGAGGTCAGCAATGGCTCTGTATTTCTCGCTGTGCTGGTTTCCTTCAAGCCCAACTATACAAAGTGAAACCAGTTGTCCCTTTTGAATATAAATTGGTGCCATAGATGCGAGGTCACAAATGACACAAGACGTGAATGTTGAGAGTAGTTGGCTTGTGTTTATTGAGTTATCTGTGACTGGCTGATTTTCTTGTACGTCGCCTTGATCTTCTTCGCTTTAACTTTCTTTTGTTGCGGCTGCCCAGTGTCTTTCTTCCTTTAGATCCGCCATTTATGAACAAGGATTTTCTCAGCAGGGAGAGAGCTGCTATCTTCATATAATTCAGCATCCTTTTGTGGTTTCGTGCTCCTGTTCTAGGTGCCGCTTTTACTCTACACAAGCTTTGGACGAGGGAGGTCCTGGCATTGTGAGCTGCGGTGGACATGCGATATGTGCAGCGTACCTTCTTCTGGCCCCCTGTGGAGCTGAAGGTGATGGATACATCATGAAGTCCAGCTCTGCCTTTTCTAGATGGTCTTCGTTTAGAAACTCTCCTTCTTTTTGCATGTCTGCTTCTTCTTCTGGACCGAGTGTGTCTCTTTCTGGTTTTAGCCATCTTTTCACCGCCTGTTAGAACTACAAAAGGAGATGGTTAGTCTGCTGATCCCCATCGTCTTTAAACAGGTCATTGGTTTACTGGCTTGGAAATTGAAAGCAACTTCAGCATTCCCTGCACTGATCTGATCAGGTTGCATCTTTAAAAATTTGTAGGATATAACCGTCGGAGCATCTCAACAATTAATAGTGGTCTGATTGGAAGGTAGATTGGTGGGGGGGGGCGTGTATAGTGCTTTATTAGTCCATTGACAGATATCCAACTACGTAACCCACAACACTCCTGGCGCTAAAGAAACCTTTCCTAGAAGAGAAGAAAGGCTGCTTTTACTGTCTAATTCAGCAAATACTTGTTTCCTGGCTGTCATCCCGATCCTCCGGATTTAATATTTTGAGTCCCTAAATTGTAACAAGTAGGGATGCACCGATACTAGTATTTATATCTGTGCCGATACAGAGTACTCGCCCAAATGCTCTGATACCTTCCCTGATACCGGAACTTTTGGTCAGAAGATTTCCTCTGACCGGCAGTGCCATAGGAGAACATGGAGCCAGCTTCCCGTGCGATCAGGATGCTGGGAGGCGGGTCATTTCTCGCTGCCCGGCTTGTTGATTGGCTGGGAAGCTGGTTTCCTGGCCAATCACAATCAAGTCAGCCAAACAACATGGAGCCGGCTTCCCGGGCAATCAGGAAGCCGGGTGGCATGTCATTACCCACCGCCCGGCTTCCTGATTGCCCAGGAAGCCGCCTCCATGTCAGTGGAAGCACCGGTATCGGTACTCTGCATCGGCGAGTACTGAAAGCAAGGTATTGGTACTCGTACTCTATACCGAAAAAACTGGTTAGTGTCTCGGAAAACACTTGACACACAGCCAGGCAAATGTCTGTTTTCAGAATTTTAACATGGGCTGACCACCAGTTCTTCTAGGAAGGGTTTACTTTAAATGGGGAATAACGGTGCTGGTACACAGATTTACATACCAGTTGTCAAAGACGACATGACTTTTGACCTTCCTTTACATTAAGTGGCCTGTGTATGAGCTGACACTGTCAAAGTCAATAGATCATGCATATCAACTAGATGAGCTTCATACTATGCAAGGTGGCCTGCATTTTACTGCACCTGATGAACACAGGTCACCCCAAGGGTACACTGAAAACAGTTTTCTATGTGCTCCACTAACACCACACGGATGTGTGATATTCGGTGAGGAGAAATATATAGACATGCTGCATTTTTCCGCAGCACATTGCACAGCACTGGATGTAACTGTAGCACATCTCAATGTTCTGCTTTGAGGAAACATGAATGAAGTGACACTTCAATAAATGGAAAGAAAAAGGAAACTGTGCATTACGTTGCACTGCTCATCACTACTGCTGCACATTGGACACTGACCCTCGTGTTGAAATGGGCCATTCTAATACCCTGTTTCCCCGAAAATAAGACCTACCCCGAAAGTAAGACCTAGCACTATTTTTCAAGATTCCTGTAATATAAGACCTACCCCGAAAATAAGACCCAGTTTGGTGGTAGCATGTGAGGGGGAACTTGCAGGAGAGATGGTATCAGCCTGCAGGGACATACTGTATTAAGAGGATGACAGGGGACTCCCTCCAGACAGCGCAGTGACAGGGAGCACTCCAGTACCATACTTCACCAACTGCTGTCCCCCTGAAGGCACTGCTTAGTGTAATGGTACTGTACTGTAATATGTACCGGAAAATTTGCCTTCCAGGAGATAACACAGAACGTTGCTAGAAATCTGTCATTTTGAGGCTTTGCAGTTTGTTGAAATGACAAATTTGCCTGGAGGTCACAAGAAGGGTAGCTTTTTATATACCAAGTGGGAAGACACAGGGCGTAGTTATTTGGAATATGTCCAAAGATGAAATGATAGGATTTCAAAAGAATCCTCTCTTCCAAACAGCGATCAACCTCCCTGGTATAAACAAGTCCAAGTTTAAACATGATAATAAAGCCTGTCATCTACTTTTGGTTGTCTCTCATATCAGTAGAGATGTCAGATCTGTAGTCAAGGAATGATCAGAGATTTTTAGAGATAAACACGTAGTTGTAACATTTTGCTTTAAAGTGGACCTGTCGGCTATTTATATATTTTGATAAAAGTCCTGCTTAAGAGAATCGGCATCAATATTTCTTTACTTCTGTTGGCCTAAAAGCTGGTGTTGTTCCTGCACCCCTTCGAATCTGGTTGCACTTAGTAGTGTCCCAACTTTCTGCTTTTGGTAATGACTGCCATGTGCCTGTCTAGGTGGCCAGTGAAGTCATTTGGTAGTGCCAAGTCCTGAAGTCTTGTATCTAGGAACCAAATGAAGCTGGTTTTAGAGTGGCACACAGAGGAGGGTTTGGATGTCAAAGATGATGGCCATGTTGGGGCACTTGATCATACGCTGGCAGACCAAGATGGGTTATTTAAATCTAGCCTTACAATATTTTGTTTATGGCAGGCCTCCAACCCTGCCAGCTGCTATTTGGGGAAACGACTGGTTATATCTTGGCCAATTATTCCTGCTTATGCTAAAAAGACAAGTTGAACATTCATATTCATGGACCAGCTGGGCATTGGTACTGCCTGAGGCTAGTCAGACTACGTTTAACTTTTGGTGTGTACTTTTTCAATAAGATTTGTGTACATTTAATACATTGTGTTTGTTTTGTGTGCATCACGTGTATGTGTGTTTGTACCCTAACCAATTAGTTGCCTAAAATGATGTTGGATTGTAGACCTATAATGCATACCCCTTTTAAAATAATGAGTTGTCCACAAAAATGTCCATGGTATATGAAGTAAAGCACCTTGTGGTACTTGCAAATCCCTTTGTTAGTCTTTAAACTGATCCCCTTAGATCCATTTGAATGGCACCCTAACATCTCTCCCAGCCACCGTGCTATGCACCGCGGTACCATACACCACTTTTTTCCACTGTAATGCACTGTATTATGGCATCATGCACAGCAGCAGAGAAGTGCATTGGAATTCCATTTGCATAAATACCAATGCACGCTAGGTGAGTTGTGCGATAGTACATATTAGGCTATTGCCACTGTCCATGTCCTCCTGGAAAGATTCACCCTCTTTTTGACCTGGTGGACATTGTCACCGGGACAGAAATTCAAAGGTTTACAGTTGTCACCAGAACAGGTGTCCCCTCTGGCAAAAATTCCCCTCACCTCTTGTTTATGGTCTAAAAGGGGATTTCCACTCGCTGTCTCAAACAGGAAGTAAATAAAAATAAAAAATCTCCTAGTTTGGGCCCATAAAAAGGGTTCAAAATAGTCCCTAAATAAAGCTTTGCTCAATATATTTTGATTTACAGAAAGTGGTGTTTCTAGCTGTGTGTGGTTTTTGTGATTTTTGTTTTGTTTTTTTATTTTTTTTTGTCACTTAGTTTTTAATTTTACTTATTCTGTATAATGTCTGTTTTCTACATATTAGGCTATTGCCACTGTCCATGTCCTCCTGGAAAGATTCACCCTCTTTTTGACCTGGTGGACATGGTCACCGGGACAGAAAGTGATCAGAAATTCAAAGGTTTACAGTTGTCACCAGAACAGATGTCCCCTCTGGCAAAAATTCCCCTCACCTCATGTTTGTGATCTAAAAGGGGATTTCCACTCGCTGTCTCAAACAGGAAGTAAATTTTTTAAAAAATATCCTAGTTTTGGGCCCATAAAAAGGGTTCGAACTAGTCTCTAAATAAAGCTTTGCTCAATATATTTTTATTTGCAGAAAGTGGTGTTTCTAGCTGTGTTTTTGGTTCTGTGATCTTATTTTTTGTCGCTTGGTTTAATTTTACTTATTCTGTATAATGGTGTCCCTAGGCCCTTGGAGGCGAGAGGTCAAATGAAATCTGATGGTTACTAATCTGCAAAAATCACTAGGCCACAGCGACTGTTTGCTTTAACGGCTGTTTATGTCCAGTAATAACAGCCAGTAATAACTGCCAGCAGCAGGAGCGATCGTGTCGCTGGAAATAAGGACCGTTGTACAGCTTAGTGAATTGAGCCTGCAGTCTATCGAATAACCGAGCCCTGTAATAGACGAATGTAAAACACTGCAGGTCTCTGTGTTTTGGTATTATATAGACTAAAATGCATAATTATAACAATTTAATAATGTTCACAATCATTCATAAGCCTAATTATGACTGGTGCTCTTTGGCGTGCCTGTGAAAGACCCCAGAGACATTCTCCTTGGACAGAGAAATGGCAGTGCTTGCTTAGCCAAGAAGTCTGGCAGTGTTGGTTCTCGGTAACAAAGTGACATTATCAGAGAGGGGCAATGAAGAGTATTATGTCTTTTAGTCACCACAGACTTATATTGGTTATTTGGGTTTGATATACATTACAGTAATAATGAAAATGTGGATACTGTTCAATAAATCGTTATTGCCACAAGCTTATTTTTCTTCCAAATAAACTGCAGGAAGACCTATCGGAAAATAAATGTACATGTTTTATGTTAAATGAGAATGAAATGTGTGGACCCTGCCATCCCTATCTATCTAGGTCTGCCCTTTACCTCTTTGCCAAAGCTGTTTCGTTGGTGTGTCTCGTCTCCTTCAAAGCCAGATCTTAACTGCTTCAACTGTCATGGCGTGCAGAGCTCTTGGTGTCCCCTGTAGTCATGTGACTATATAACTGGGTGCCTATTGGCTGACTGCTGCACTCACCTGTATGGTCAAACCATACACGTTCTACCCACTACAGCCACTCAGTACAGACCATTTGCTTGAGTCCAAATGCATTTTAGCCATGTGAGTGTGTGTTGCACAATGTCATTGGTTGTTCGGACATAGGCGGCTCAGGTTTAGTTGCCAAATCCAGACAGAAATTCGGGTTCGGGCACCACTGAAGCTACTTACTGTTTTCTACATATTAGGCTATTGCCACTGTCCATGTCCTCCTGGAAAGATTCACCCTCTTTTTGACCTGGTGGACATTGTCACCGGGACAGAAATTCAAAGGTTTACAGTTGTCACCAGAACAGGTGTCCCCTCTGGCAAAAATTCCCCTCACCTCTTGTTTATGGTCTAAAAGGGGATTTCCACTCGCTGTCTCAAACAGGAAGTAAATTTAGAGAGAAAAAAAATATCATAGTTTGGGCCCAGAAAAAGGGTTTGAGCTAGTCTCTAAAGCTTTGCTGAATGTATTTTTATTTGCAGAAAGTGGTGTTTCTAGCTGTGTTTTTGGTTTTGTGATTTTTTTTTTTTTTTTGGTCACTTAGTTTAATTTTACTTATTCTGTATAATTTCTGTTTTCTACATATTAGGCTATTGCCACTGTCCGTGTCCTCCTGGAAAGATTCACCCTCTTTTTTACCTGGTGGACATTGTCTCCAGGACAGAAAGTGATCAAAAATTCAAAGGTTTACAGTTGTCACCAGAACAGATGTCCCCTCTGGCAAAAATTCCCCTCACCTCTTGTTTGTGGTCTAAAAGTGGATTTCAACCTGCTGTCTCAAACAGGAAGTAAATAAAATTAAAAAATCTCCTAATTTGGGCCCATAAAAAGGGTTTGAGCTAGTCTCTAAAGTTAAAATCACTAGGCCACAGCGACTGTTTGCTTTAACGGCTGTTTATGTCCAGTAATAACAGCCAGTAATAACTGCCAGCAGCAGGAGCGATCGTGTCGCTGGAAATAAGGACCGTTGTACAGCTTAGTGAATTGAGCCTGCAGTCTATCGAATAACCGAGCCCTGTAATAGAGGGATGTAAAACACTGCAGGTCTCTGTGTTTTGGTACTATATAGACTAAAATGCATAATTATAACAATTTTTAATAATGTTCACAATCATTCATAAGCCTAATTTTGACTGGTGCTCTTTGGCGTGCCTGTGAAAGACCCCAGAGACATTCTCCTTGGACAGAGAAATGGCAGTGCTTGCTTAGCCAAGAAGTCTGGCAGTGTTGGTTCTCGGTAACAAAGTGACATTATCAGAGAGGGGCAATGAAGAGTATTATGTCTTTTAGTCACCACAGACTTATATTGGTTATTTGGGTTTGATATACATTACAGTAATAATGAAAATGTGGATACTGTTCAATAAATCGTTATTGCCACAAGCTTATTTTTCTTCCAATTAAACTGCAGGAAGACCTATCGGAAAATAAATGTACATGTTTTATGTTAAATAAAAATGAGAATGCAATGTGTGGACCCTGCCATCCCTATCTATCTAGATCTGCCCTTTACCTCTTTGCCAAAGCTGTTTCGTTGGTGTCTCGTCCCCTTCAAAGCCAGATCTTAACTGCTTCAACTGTCATGGCGTGCAGAGCTCTTAGTGTCCCCTGTAGTCATGTGACTATATAACTGGGTGCCTATTGGCTGACTGCTGCACTCACCTGTATGGTCAAACCATACACGTTCTACCCACTACAGCCACTCAGTACAGACCATTTGCTTGAGTCCAAATGCATTTTAGCCATGTGAGTGTGTGTTGCACAATGTCATTGGTTGTTCGGACATAGGCGGCTCAGGTTTAGTTGCCAAACCCAGACAGAAATCCGGGTTCGAGCACAACTGAAGCTGCTTACTGTTTTCTACATATTAGGCTATTGCCACTGTCCATGTCCTCCTGGAAAGATTCACCCTCTTTTTGACCTGGTGGACATTGTCACCGGGACAGAAATTCAAAGGTTTACAGTTGTCACCAGAACAGGTGTCCCCTCTGGCAAAAATTCCCCTCACCTCTTGTTTATGGTCTAAAAGGGGATTTCCACTCGCTGTCTCAAACAGGAAGTAAATAAAAATAAAAAATCTCCTAGTTTGGGCCCATAAAAAGGGTTCGAACTAGTCTCTAAATAAAGCTTTGCTCAATATATTTTTATTTGCAGAAAGTGGTGTTTCTAGCGGTGTGTGGTTTTGTGATTATTTGTTTTTTGCATCATATGAACTAATTCACATCAATTAGTTTTTTTAACTTTTTTCTGTTTTTTGTTTTGCTTTGTCTTTCTTTAAATTAACACATTTTGATCCTTGATTAGAAATGAAGTATAAGTATCTTATTTGTACAAAATGCTGCATTTATTTCTTTGGCTTGGACAATAATAATCATAATAAAATAGATATCTATATTTAAGCTCCATTCAAGCTATATCTAAAGTTTCACCTTGTAGTACCCCCATCTTCTTCCAACACACACGCACACGCACACACACACACACACACACACGCACACACACACTCTACATGGGTTAAATGCTCATTTTTATCTAGGGGGATTGGAATAATAATCATTCCTTGCTCCCGCTGCACCTTTCGGATGTTCCCTGGATGCGGTTGGGTCCTCAGTCTATGTACAGTGCAGGATCCCTGGTCCTGCATTGTAGATGAAAAGCTGCACCCGCTCAGGTGGATGAAAGAAGCAGCATCAGGGGACCAGTCCTACAGAGGAGGAAGCCTGCAGGAGTGAGGAATAAGGCAAGTATTTTATCTTAATCCTTACTTCCTAGACAAAATGAGCATTTAACCCTAGGGGGGGGGGGATGGGACACTACAAAGTGACATTTTTAGAAATGCCTAAGTTCAGCTTTAATATAGTAGTTGGACAGTATAACAGTGATTTATTTGTGTGTCTACAGGCTTCTGTCCCACAAGTAGTACAGCTGTCGGTGTGTGCTAAGCTTGTAACTTTTGATTTGTCTGTGACAGGTGACATTGGAGAAGGTCCTGGGTATCACGGTGTCAGCTGGAAGAAGTCTCTCCTGTGACCCAAAGACCGGCCTTGTTGCATATCCAGCTGGGTAAGTTGATCCTTTTTTTTCTTCTTCATTTTATCCCCTAGGACTTGATGGCCAGCAGAGGTCTGACGGTGACAGGTTAGAAAGCTTTGCTTGGCTGGTGTGTAATCCATTCATAGAACACGCTGCAGAATTAGTTTACATAAAAAGATATATTGCATTTTATTGTGATTTAAATAACATTGATTTAATTTAGAGATTAAATAAAATTGATTTAATTTAGAGCGGTTGTTTCCACCTCGCTTCCCCTCCGCTGCAGCAGTCTAAGGTCCTGTGAGTAATTACATTCTATACACTGTGTATAGGACATGAGGATGCCGAGGGAAGTACCACAAATATATAAGGTAAAGCTTCTACACTGACTGTAGTGCAGTACATACATGGTTAACAGAAACAGAAATCTGGTTGGTTCTTCACTTTGTAGTTTACACTACCTTACTGACTGAATGAATACATTTGAAATTAGGATTTCCATGTGTGCATCAAATATTGAAAGTTCTCTTAGGAGCGGGTAAGACTGTGTGAGGTTAGATTTTTTTGCAGGAAAGCAGCTATCGGACTACAGGTGGCCCGTTGATTCGCTGAAGATGTGGTCTCTTACAGCTCACCATGACTCAGACGAAATTCAAGCTATTTATGGCCAGCTTTAGTTGTACATTATCTTTTCTGTACAGTAAAAACTCTAATAAGCCAGTATTGGCGTCTTTCAACTGCTTTAGAGGTTTTGTAGAATATTTTCCTCTTGGGTACGTGTTATTTATGCTTCAGGGTGATTAGGGAGGTTATTGGCAGTCTTGGCATTTCTGAGCCAGGTGTTGTACATTTACACATTGCCCTCAGGCCTAGAGCTCTCTGGAGTATTTGTTTTCCTCCTCCCAAGTTCAGGTCATAGTAAGGACTCCTTTCCGGTAATTTTACTTGCTTTGCCTTTATGATTGCAGTATGTTAGAAGGACCTATAATTATATATGATATATTGAAATCTGGCTCCAAGATCCTGTCTTCTAACTTATAGCTATGAATCACAGAAAGGTGAAATGCTGTTCTTTCCAGATGTTGCCTTCAGTAGTTTGCAAACAGTGTTCTTGTTTTAGAATGCTGTACTGTATACAATGTGCTTCCATTGACATATAACCCTAGGTCTCTCTATGAAAGTCCAGAGCAAAAAAAGTGACTTGTCGAGGTGCTGCACAGCTTTTCTAACCAAAATATCAATGTAGGCTCATTTTGAGCACCAATGAGCCACATTCTAGCCATACCCCTACCATCCAGCAGAAAACTGCTCACCCATAGGGATGGTTGGGGCTGTGCCATGCATGCTCACTTTGAAGATGAGCTAGTGGGGACCGTTTCACTAGAAAGGCTGTGCCTCACACTGAAGACCACTGTAATGGGGGAGCAAGATAGATAAGTATTTAACACAGCAGACTTCACTAGGGGGTGGACAGTTGCATACAGTAGAAGTTTACAAGAAGTGTACTTGTACTTTTATTCCCAGCTGACCCAGCGTTGTCCTGCTGTGCTCTGCTGCTGCACACTGGCTCCCATGTTGCCATATTGCTTTATGATGTCATCTAGAGCCAGTTGTCTGCTCCTGGTTCTTGCAGCCAGCCCACAATAATCAGGTCCGCCCTCTTCTAGCTGCTGAAGCCTCCCCTGATATGTGACTTGCATATCTCAGGAGGGTTTATGAGCAGGGTTCATGTCATTCTCAACATAAATTGCTACCACTCCAACCAATTTAGCTAGCCAGCAAAAAAAAAAAACAAACAGAAAAAAAAGCAAATTTACGCTGTTTAACAAACCGACTATAGTTGCACATGGTTTGCAAATATGTGTAGAAGCCACGCTGCCTTGTCGAGGCCCCTCTGTGAAGTGTGGTCCATAACGCTAGTCTGAGAGCATCCATGTTGAAGCATATAGCAGGGGTTGGCAACCACAGCACATGAAGGCAGGGGTGAGCTGGAGAGCTAAAAAAAATAAAATAGGTTGGGGTTTTAGATTTTTCGGCAAGGGGGGGGGGGGGGG
>NW_017306698.1:391537-402907 GCF_000935625.1 Nanorana parkeri | reverse complement strand
AATTAAGATTTGTTTTAATGTTGTGTTTTATCTGTTTGCTAAAGCAAACAAAAAAAAAAAGTTGTGTATGCAGACTTTTTGTCTATAGTGCCCCACAATATACCGTATTTTTCGCTCCATAAGATGCACTTTTTTCCCCCCAAAAGGAGGGGGGGAAATGTGCCTGCGTCTTATGGAGTGAATCCCGACGCCCGAGACATGCAGTTTCGGGCGCCGGGCAAGTAGTAGGAGCCACTGATCGTTTAATACGAGTGATCTTAAAGCCGAGCAGCGGCGGCGGCGATCAAGTTCAGCAGCAGGAGACATTGCTCGTTCAATACGAGTGATCTAATGAGATCACTCGTATTAAAACCGAGCAGCGGCGACGATCGAGATCACCATAGAGCAGACGAAGAACGGACTTTCTTCGTCTGCTCTGTGTGATTACTGAGACCGTCTCAGCGGTCACTAACTGCAGCTTCTGTCACAGCTTCTGTCATAGAAGCTGTGTCAGAAGCTACAGTCTGTCGAGTGCTCCATAAGGCGCGCCGGACCTCCCTGCGTCCTATGGTCCGGTGCGTCTTATGGACCGCAAAATACGGTATGTTTGGCAAAGCGATACGATTGCTTTAATCTCCCCCCAAGTTTACAGAGAACTTTTTTTCCCTCATTAAAACCAAACGGAAATGTTGGGAAGTGAAAGGAAGTATATGGTGCTGGAGAGGGCTAAATTGTTGTGAATCTGTTGCTTTGCCCTGCAGGTGCAAAACACTGATTCATTTAAAGATATTGGGGGGGGGGGAAGTTATCAAAATCTGGGGCGGATTGCACTGCAGCCAATCAGCTTCTCTGTGTCATTTTCAAATCCTACCTGAGCACACTGAAGAGATGCAGATTGGTTGCCATGGGCAACTGCTCCAGATTCCGTCTGCTCAAGTTTTGATAAATTCCCCTCATTGTGTTCTGATAACTGTATGCAGTTAACCTATAAGTATTCAGACTTGTGTTTTACTTCACATTCATGTACGGACCAATTTGTCCAGAAAAATGACATGGGTTGGGATAAACTAGAAAATTGCCATGTGTGCTCTCAATAGCTACCTTTTTTATTCCTATGTGTTTTGTTTTTTTTCTTTTTTCTTTTTCTGGACAATATTCCCAAACTTTAGACCAGGCATAGCAAACATGCCATGGAAAAGATGTAACCCGCACCTTAGTATTTTGCCTGCCCAGCACCTTTAGGAATGACACCTCTTAAGCTTAGTAAAGTCATATTTCTGCCTACCCAACCTCTTGGGGTTAGTGCTCGGAATGGTAGCTCACCTGAATATGGTGGGTGGGCAGGAAGGCACGGAGTGGCTTATTTATTACAGTTTGAAACTCAATGTGAAGTCAGAAGTTTAGGCAGTTCTTTGGGGTGCTTTGTGGCAGCTGAGAGGAGGGTAAAACTGGCCATACACGCCTATAGATTTTCTATGGTCCGATGAAAAAAGTGCAACAGATTTCTCCATCTATGCTAAACTTTGTGGGTGGAGCAAGCTTCAGTATCTTGCTAGGTCGGCCCCGCTGGCTGTCAAAATACCTGAACAATCTGATTGGGTGCAGGCATTGTTCAGGTGTTTTGAGAGCCAATGGGGCCAACTAGCAAGATACTCAGGGCCTGTTCACATGAGCTTCAGGTCCGGATCAGGTGCGGATCTCCAGGCGCGTTGTGATGGTTTTTTGTGCGTTCCAGTTAAAAACAATTTTTTTTTTTTTTTTTGCTGGAGTGGGGCTATCAGTATGTTAGCTGCAGTGCAGTGCGTTTTTGACGCGTTTTGCGTTTCCGGACCGTTTCCTGACCGTACAAAATGTGACATGCAGTATTTTTCTGTCGTAACCTGAACGGACTGCGCATGTGAGAACTGTAGCTTATAAAACACATAGGGATACATTGGGATGCATTTTTAGTGCAGGAGCGTACTGATCCGGTCAGCACAGAAAACAGACGTCGTGTGAACAGGCCCTCAGGCTGGGTTCACACCTAGGCGTATCAAATATGTGCGTTTCCGAGGGCTACCTGGCTGTATCCCAATGGATACGTGCGGCAAATATGCCCCAAAGAAGCTCCTGTACTTCTTTGGGCGTAGAGCGTTTTGCATCACGTTCCTACGTAAAACGCCCAGGTGGGAACCATGCCCATAGGCAATCATTGGTTTTCACATGTTGAGCGTTTTACAGAGCGTAGGAACGCGCTGTAAAACGCCCAGGTGTGAACCAGGCCTCAGGCTTGGCCCAGTGGGAGATTGCTCCATCAACACAGTTTAGCGTAGATGGAGGATTTCCGTTGCACTTTTTCCATCTGACCATAGAAAATTAGCAGAAAATCTATAGGTGTATGGCCAGCTTTAGGTCTCGTTCACACCTAGGCGTATTGCATATGCAGGTCTGTCGCCCGACCGGCGCGCGTTTTTTACCGCGATTCGCGGTAAAAAAGTTGCGCGACCGTCGCGCGTTTCCGAAGGCTACTTGGCTGTATCCCAATGGAAACGCGCAACAAAACGGCCCAAAGTAGTACCTGTACCTTTTCAGGCGTGGGCCATTTTGTAGCGCGTTAGGGACGGGCGGAAATACGCCAGGGTGGGAACGAGACCATTGAATACAATGGGATTTATATTTTTGAGCGTTTTGTAGAGCGTTCGTCGAGCGTAGAACGCGCTACAAAACGTTCAGGTGTGAACGAGGGCTTAGTGCTGGCTGCTTTTACTTTCTGTAAAGCAAACTGTATCTTTGGCATACAGAGTTTTAGAACAATCCCTTTTTATATAAAAAGCAGATCCATAATCTCATCTCGGATGCCTCCATTTTGCCCATTTGCTTCATAAACATGAATGGAAGGGCTGTTTTCCTGGGTAAACATTCTATCCATTAATTTTATGGGGTGATCTTAATCAAATGGTATCTAATGCACTGCTCAAGTTGTCTCATAAGTTCTCAGCTTCACTATGAAGGGATAGCCAGGAACAATGTTTAGGGTATTTTCTTCATCTAGTCTCCTTAAAGGTCCACATTGAACAGGGGAAACAAGGTGGGGAGAGCAGGACACAGGCAAAAGAATGTTGCAAAGGTTTTTTGTCCTTGCCATTTGCTGTGGTACGGGTACTAAGTGTTCCCCTAACATTTTTTACCCCATCCTAAATGGCAAGGAGAAATCACCCTTTGTAAATCAGGAAAAAAAAATAAACTGCCTATTTTGTGTTGTGGTTAACGCATGCCTCTAAGTTTATTGTGGTGTGACTAAGTTGTGAATGGTACTCCCAACACACTATGCAGAATTGGGCAAAACTTGCACAGCAACTCTTGCCATGCCCTGCGGTGCGCTGGCCCATGCATTTTTGGCCATGTTGTTGTGCTTTAGCAGCCTATTCAGAATGAATTCTTTAAAGGGAACCTGTCATGGTAGAAATACAGGTGCCAACTTGATCAAAAGTGTAAGCTTTTAGTGTGTATCTTTGCTTCAGTATGCAGCCAGCAAAGTGTCAAGACACTTGATATGCATAAACTTGTTCTGGGTTAGTGACTTGCCCAGCTTGCCTTCTTGAAAACAAAGTTGGCAACATCATTTCCCGTATTTTATATCCTGACATAATCTTCATAGATGCTGTTGAAATGACTCTACAAAATATTCTGTTGACTGTCATGCACATAATATTTTATGTATGAAGAGCATTTGTCTCCAGTTAGCTTGCAAGTATAGTTTTGTGTTACGCAACGTGAAGAAAACACCTCATTAGTGTCACTTTGATACCTTTTTCTGTAATTCTCACATGATGCAACCAGGACAAGTGAGAATTGCTTTTTTTTACGCCAAAAAAATAAGATTTGGATTTACTGTCCTGTTCATCAGCAACTCGTAAAGGACATGACAAATATCAATATGGAATTTAGTAGGGTTAGAAGTTCCCTGTGCTTCCAGACCAGTGTATTTGTGTAAATCCCATTTTTAAGCAGAACATTTAAAAAATGTAAAGTCCTCCTGAAACAAATTTAATTGTAAGCACATCATAGAAGGTTGAGTTTCTGCCTGGCTTCTTCTATTTTTGCGGGGATCCCCTTAAACCCCATATCCATCTTTTGTGGAATAGAAAAAGAAACACATGCCAAAGTGTACATGATGCAGGCATATTTAGTTGCTGTATATGAATACAGAAACTTTAAATTTTTGGTAACTGTCCTCTTCATGAAATAGCTGCCATTGTGCTCTGTAGGCGGTCTGTGTTAATTACAGGCTGCTGTGAAGAGGGGGAACCACAATATAGGGCATGAAAAATGAAATTTCCCACAATGCTATGCTTTCCTCGTGTACAAGCTTCTCTGTGGAAATTGAGCGCACTCTCTCTGCGCTCTCCCCCCCCCATTTATTAATATTCATAGTGGCAATGCCCCCTGAGCAGTGCAGCAACCTGGAGAGGCAGAGCTGGTGTGCAGTGATCTTGTTATGATGACTCACAGGGTGGGGATCAGTGGCATTAAAGCCTGTACAAAATAATCCAACCAGACTGAGTTTCCTGTGGAGGGATTTTTGAATGTGTAGGACTCAGGCCCACTAAAAAAAATCTATATATTTTTTTAAAAAGCCAGCAATTTGAGTCATAAATGCACACACCTATACATCATCACTGTACCTCTACATTACCACAATAAATGCTAATCACTTACACAGGTGGAAATGGGCTTTAAAGTGACTAAACTCAGGACTTAAATCTTAAAAATGCATTCAAGTACCTTAACTATTAACAAATACAGTATTTGTGTATCACTCAGCTGTAGATCTTCAAATCATCTCTGAATTGGTGCAGACACTGTCCTTCCTTCTGGAGGGGGGCTACTTTTGTTCCCCATGGTCCCTGTGTGTTTTGTAAAGTAGACACCGCTCCACGCTTGCTCCCGTGATGGACTACAATCTCGCTTTCAGTTTACTAATTTGTATTGAGAAAGTAGTCCATCACGGGAGTGAGTTTGTAGTGGTGGCTATTTTTCAACACACACGGAGACCATGGGGAACAAAAGTAGCCACCCTCCAGAAGGAAGGACAGTGTCAGCAGAAATTCAGAGACGATTTGAGGATTTACAGCCGAGTGATGCACAAATAAGTTGCGTATTTGTTAATAGGGTACTTGAATGTATTTTTAAGATTTAACTTCTGAGTTTAGTGTCACTTTAAGTGAACTTCTCATTTCTGCCTCTATCCTTGCCCCAGATGTATAATTACCTGTATCCCACAGCCCTGGGCATGTCTGTGCAGTTGATTCTCCCATAGACTACTATAGTGACATCTCCTGCTGTGGAGACTGTTCCTTAGAGGTTTTTGGGGTTTCACTGCAGACTTAAGGTGCCCATACACCTTACGATTATCGGACGAAACTTTTCATCCGATGATCGAACCGTCGTACGATTTTCGTACGACGGCCCCATCCTGCCCCGATGATCGCAAGATTAATTTAGCCGTAATTAACTAAAAGCACCTGGACGATATGCGGTAAATGATTTGCCGTATTTTCGTTAGCGCAAGCGCAGTGTAGATCGTACGACTTTTGACGGACGGAAACGCCAGCAACCTTACGAAAATCGTACGATCTAGCAAAGTTTTCAAAAATGCTTGACCGCCAAAAGTCAAGTCGGGCACTCTATTCACACGTTACGATTGTCGTACGAAAAGTCGATCGCATACGATTATCGTACGATAATCGTAAGGTGTATGGGCACCTTTATCCTTTACATAGTTTATGGTGTTGGATTGATGTTTGGTGCTCGAACTTTCGTTATCGACATGGTTTATTATTTTTGTTTGAGTCAATTTTCGTTTGTCAAATTTATATGACTTTTGGCACTACTCGCATCATGGGAAGGATGCAGGACTCTGGGCAAATACCTTCTATGCTTTTGGGCCACACCCCAGCTATTCTCTTTCCCTACTGTTTCGTCTTGTTTTCTTATGGAATGATTGTACTGTCACCTATTGGACCGTCGGAAGCATGTACAGAATCGGTTTTGCAAGCAAAGTAATGAAAAAGCTTTTTTGGGTGGGCTGGTCGTTCTAACCTCAGGATGGGAAAGCTTCCTGGGAACAGCTTGTGATGGTTAGGCTGCTACTGGGGTCCATTCATGTAAGGCCTAAAGCGGGCATGTGGAAGACCGTTGGTAGGTACTTGTCAGGCCGGGGATTTTCCAAAGTGTGATGTGCTTGAGAGGATTGAAGCACAGAGATTCCACCTGCCACAAGTGAGCACCCTGAGAAACCCATGCCGAAAGTGTGCCAGTGAGTTCATAGAAGTAGCCCATGTCCAGACAGTAAGGCCTCATTCCCACTACCGTGCATATACGTGCGTATTGTACCATATGCAACATATGCAAATAAATGGCTCCATGCACATAGCCGCGTATGAAGCCGTATATTTGTGTAGTGTAAAAATGCGCAAAAACAGAATGGAACCGAGATGTGTCCGGGCAGTTTATTTCTGCGTATTTTACGCGCATACGCATGTTTGCACGTGTATAAGCGTATGTGCGTACAGTTCATTAACTTCATTAGGAATGATGCATTCTGAGAATGCAAATAGCACGCGCATAGACGCTCGTATATATGCGCATAGACGCAATATACAATTTTGCTTGCAATGTGCATAAATGAGGCCTAAAGGGTTAAAGAGCCTGCGCCCACTTCACCATGTGGTGTAAGCGACTGGTTTTCGTTAATGAATTGCATACCATGGCCCTTATTAAATCATTCCTCGTCTTTCACTCACTCCTTGTTTCCTACTGTACAAGCGCATATAAAAATGCATGCATTCATGTGGAGGGGAAGAGCCTTGTATGTGTTTTCAGCTGGATCACATTATAAATCCCTTCTGTTTTCTATAGAGTACAATTCATCTCTTCCTGGATGAAGCATATGGTAGCTGAGTCATTGTCAGTTTTTCTGTTTAAACCTTTGTGTTTTGCCTTTCCCTAAAATATTTGAAGTATTTGTTTTAATTGTGTAAAGTGGGCTTTGTGTTAACAATTCTGCCATCTTCTTGAATTTAAAGAGGGCCAGTTTTGACTGGATTCATGCATAAATCTGAAGGATCAAAAAGCATATCGAAGGCCAAAACTATTCTTTTAAGTTTTTTAGCTCTAGTAGGGGATGGCCAAAATTCCCATTGTTTTTTGCCCTTTTACTTGGCTTAAAGAAAACTGGTTTCTTTATAGTCATGCTTTTTCCAGGCTAGTGACATGGAACATATTGAAGTTGGACTTTGCCAGGCTACTAACATTTCTGGACAAATGGCAGCAGTGGTTGCCTTCATATTATTGCCAGTAAAGGTTGATCCAGTTGCAAGGCCTCAGATCTCACTTCTTACCTCCCCCGAAGGGGAGGTAACAACTTGGGATGCTGAACTCTGCTTAGAAAAGTGGCCATAATAGGCGGTGATGTCAAGTTTGGCAACTCTTCCCCAATACTGTCCATAACAATAAAAGCATCCAGGGGAATTAGTGCTCCTTAAAGTGCATATCCAGGTAAAATAAAACAAAAACAGGACATCTCTGCAATACAAACACATTTCCCTTTTCTTGTATCCTTTAAAGACCCTGCAAGTTCAGAAAAATATCAGCTGATCTGCCAGAAATGCATTCAGCTCCTAAATCCTGTTGTTGGTCTACAACACAAAGCATTTTTGTGGACTGTGTGGTGGCAGCCCTGTCCAGTTTTTTTTTTTCTTGCTAAACTGCTCAGCCACTTCTACTTCCAGATCTCTAAAACATAGAGTTTAATCATTCTATAGTCCAAGATAAGAACTAGGAGGACTGTTTGAGATAATGCAGGATGTGTGGTGTTTTTTTAATTTAGCTGCACTTCGTTTGCCTATAAATGTAGGGAGTTAATGCCAGGTAGGGATTCACTGATAACGATACTAGTATGGGTGCCGATGCCGAGAATTTCTCCCATGCCTAGCCCGATACTTGAGCTTCCAGTATCAGGAAGCCAGGCAGTAAGTAATTTCATGCTGCCTGGCTTCCTGATTGGCCAGGAAGCCGGCTCCATGCTCCCTAGATACTTTTGACGAGGGGGCATGGAGCCAGCTTCCTGGCCAATCAGGCAGTCAGGCAGTGTGAGGTATTACACGCGCCCCCCTTGGTGACTAGGTAGCATGGAGCCGGCTTCCCTGCCAAACAGGAAGCCGGGCACCGCATCATTACACAGCGCCCAGCTTCCTGATTGGCAAGAAAGCCGGCTCCATGCTTTCTCGTCACCTGGTGACAGCTTCCCTGCTAATCGGAAAGCCGAGTGGCGAGTGTTTACACGCCGTCCAGCTTCCCGGCTAATCAGGAAGACAGGTGGCAAGTCATTACACACCGCCTGGCTTCCTTAATGTGACTTCAAGTATCGGCGAGTACCGGGAAAAAAAATATCGGTACTCAATACCAAAAGATGGGTTCATCCCTAATAGCAGGTGACCCTACCAATCTCCTATACACTGCACAGCTTCCTGTTCAGACTCGACTATGCTAACCACAGAAGAAGAAGTTAGTTGCATCCTGCTTGCGTTTTATTGGGACCTACAGGCTGCCACGCTGATGCTTTTCTGTGGTGGAACATAGCAATGAATGATGGTCGACAGCTATATTATAACACTGCAAGATTCTTCTGCTGTGACCACACTGCTAAAAAAGCAACAGGAAAGTGATGGTGGTCATGTGACTTCACATTAAACCTCTTTTTATGGTACTTGTTGGTACAATGTTTTCAGTATTATGGACAGCATACAGTATGCTATAATGGCTTTCTTGTAACTTGCATACTTCACATAAACTTTAATGGCCATGCCTTTCGCAATTGTTGTACATACATGATGGATTACTCTCATGTTGAAAGCAAACTCCAGCCAGACATGAGCAGATAAAAATGAATAGACCACTAAAAGATTAAATAACAGAACAATGTTCTTATGCCCCAATGTTCAACCCACTTCCTCTGAGTCATGGCCGTCCTGAACCCAACCCAGCCAGTAAATGTACAGTGCAAGTATAAACTGTCCCTCTGCTCTCTCATTTCTATCATAATTCTATTTGTTAGTGTATGAACTGATTGGCTTCTTGTGCTGCTTCTTCCTCTCACAGTCCAGCCCTGCTGTACCGAAGACTAAGGGAGGCTGATACCAGGTCTAATTCCGGTACTTGCACCGCTTCCACTTAAAAATATGGTTCCAGAGCTGCATGTGTGTGTTTCTGCATAGCGTTTAGCTGTCAATTAACAAATATCCTATTAGGGTTTGAGACATGCCGGGGTGTACATAGTCCAGGTTCTCATATTATAGAAGACTCTTGTCTTGTCATGCCCCTTTTCACCTGTTACAACATTCCATTACTTTTCTGATAGCTGAACGGTTGTAAATTCCAGTTCTGCTTCATGTTTATTCTCCTGTCGATGCCGCCAGTGGGGTCTGCAGAAAAACAATTTTCAGCTTCCCCAACCCTCACCTCAGCTCTTCATGTTGTTAAAATCTCATTGTCTTGTCTCGCCATGGGGGTTTTGCGCTATTTATTTTTACAGCTAAATTCCAGTTTTTGTTTTGACGCCAGACGACCAGGAAGGATGTAAACTCTGTTGTGCTTAGTGTGATTTGGGGAAGCTGGCACCTCAGAACTGACGATAACACATTGCTGTGAGGTAGTTTCTGACAGGAACTCTATTGTGTCTTTTTTTTTTTAACCCCTGGACGTCAAGGCCTGGATCTGATGAGGTGTTATATTTGTTTTACCATGTGACTGCTGTTGTAGAGTACAACAGTTCTGTATAGGAATGGGGTGATGGACTATTCAACTAGCATGAGGAACAGCGAATATGTCAGATGTTCTTTAAAGGAGAATTATGAGGCGAGTGATTTTCACTCAGCCTCATAATCTGAGCCGACCTGTGACAATGAAACTGTCACAGGTCGGCTCAGTAGATCGGGAAGTGAGCGAACACATACCGGCGCTCGCTCACTTCTCGATCTATCAGAGAGCAGAGAAGTGAGCAGAGAGCAGTGACTGTCACTCGCGGCTCCCTGCAGGGATTCCCCACTCTCCTGTCCTATCCTCCAGCGCTGAATGGCGGAACGGACGTGGCTGGTACAGCTGGCTCTGCCTCTAGATAGGCAAAGCCAGCTGTCACTCACGCAGCTGGGTAGATCCAGACAGAATTGTCGGGATCCGTTCCAGCTGCGGCGTCTTAGTATACCGCGAGCAGTGCCTCGCGGTATACTAAGCTTTGGGTGACAGGAGGACGCTAGTTTGTGTCCTCCCGTTACCCTTTGGAGAACTATGGGGAAAAGCCCTAACCCCATAGTTTTCCTTTTTTTAAAGAAGAAATCCAGGAAAAATCACAAACTTACCCTTGCAGTGGAACTACCCCTGCACCGCAAAAGATATACACTTCCTCACCAATTAAACCGCTAAATTACTTATCCACTCCCTTGTTATCTCCTGTCCTTACTATTGCAACTCCCTCCTCATTGGCCTTCCACTACACAGGCTACCCCCCTTCAGTCTATCATGAATGCAGCTGCTAGACTCCTGACCAACTGCTCAGTGTCTGCAACCTCCCTCTGCCAATCCCTGCACCGGCTTCCACTCGCCCAAAGGATAAAATTCTAAATATTAACAATCCCTTATAAAGCCATCCACAACTCTGCCCCCGGATATATCTCAAACCTTGTCTCAAAATATCACCCTAACCGTCCCCACCGCTCCTCCCAAGACCTCCTGCTTTCCAGCTCCCATACTCTCCTCCAGGACTTCTCTAGAGCAGCGTTTTTCAACCACTGTGCTGCGGCACACTAGTGTGCCGTGAGATATTTTCTGGTGTGCCGTCAATAAATCGTTAATTTCTTTGATCGATCAAAGTTACTCACCTCTCCGCCGGCTTCCGGGTCTTCCGTCGGAGATCCGGTGACGTCACGGACATCGACGTCACCGGACTCCTCCCCCCTTCCCAGAGTGGCTCTGTCGGCTAACGAAGGGAAGGGGGGAGGAGTCGGGTGATGTAGTTGTCCGTGATGGGTAACGAAGGGAAGGAGGGAGGAATCCGGTGACGTCACGTACATAGACTCCTCCTTATTTGATTCCTATTCAAGAGAATTACTTTATATATAGTCAATATAGGCACAGAGGTAAAAAATTTTAACATTTTCTAATGGTGGTGTGCCTCGTGATTTTATTTCAGGCTTTTAGCTTCACAGAGTTTACAGAGCTCAGTAAGAAAGTCATTGCAGCAGTGGCTAATCTGTTATCAGAAGGGAGAGATGGAGGTGTCATTCAGACAAACGTGGTCTGGTGTGCTGTCTCTTTAGCTCCCTCCAGAATTTTTTTTTCTTCAAAAATACGTCT
>NW_017306698.1:384357-391286 GCF_000935625.1 Nanorana parkeri | reverse complement strand
AATATAATATATATAATATAATATATAGGTTCCAGTATGAAGTAGTGATATGCTTTGTACACAGGACAAGTTTACTTTCTCACCAGTGGAGATCATAATTTTAGTCATTTTATCATTTGTAGTACAAAGCAGAAGTTTTTGCGTTACACAAACTGTAAGTGATCTGTTATACAATGGGAAAAAATATGACCTCTTTAGAAAATTGGGGAGGTGAAGGTGGGGGGCTTGAAGTATTTTCACTGGGTGTGGGGGGAGGGAGGAACAGTGGACATGGTAGGTGGGAGGAGGGAGACTTAAGGGTAGGAGAAAAAAAAGGAAAGGCTGTTAGTAGAGGTGGGGTGTATAGAGGAAGGACAGAGGGGACTGGGGTACATAAGTAGTAGGGAAGGAAGGGTAGGAAGTATCCCACAGTGGGAAATATCAGCAAGGCAGGTAGAGGATGCAAAAAGAGTAATATAGTGCGTATAAAGTGAAATAGGTATGACAGGGGGTCGTCCCCTACATTTACACCTGAGTTTGTGACTAATAAGTTTTACCAATCTTCAAAATACCTGTAAGGCCTCGTTCACACCAGATGCAGTGCGTTCCGGCCTGATTCTGGCCAGAACGCACTGCATCGCATTGCGGCCGGCTCACTATGCTCTGGGGGCGTGGCGCTCCATTGAAGTGAATAGCACCGTAGCCACGCCCTCCGGCCCCAATGCGATCGCCCGCATGGGAACGCAAGGCACATTGTGCCTGCGGTCCGTTCCGGTCTGAACTAAATGGTGCTTGCAGCATTTTGTTCAGACCGGACCGCAGGTATAATATGCCTTGCGTTCCCGTGCAGCCGATTGCATTGTGGCCGGAGGGAGTGGCTATGGTGCTATTCACTTCAATGGACCGCCACCTCCCCTCCAGCCCCATAATATATTGAGCCGGCCGCAATGCAGTGCGTTCTGGCCAGAATCGGGCCGGAACACACTGCATCTGGTGTGACTGAGCCCTTAGAGGGGGCATTTCCAAAAACTGTTATATACACTTCCTTTGTGGGAGTTACATGGCCAACAACGGGAAGGGCATTGTGTGTACATAAGATGTAACAGACCTAGGGTTCTGTACAATTTAGTTAGTCGCTTATAACCTGCTTCCTAGACCCTTTTGAGAAAGATGATTGAGGCTGGATTTACACCTAGGCGATAACGTTTTTGCTTGTTGCTACATGGCTTTGCACGTTTTTTTGCATGTTTTATGCGCATAAATCATGACAATCTGCCAAAAAGAAGCTCCTGTACCTTTTTTTTTTTTCCAGGTGTTTTGCTACAAACGGCAAAATGCTCAGGTGTAAACATGGCAATAGAAATGAAGAGGATAGTCATTTTGAGATCGAGTGAGTGCCACCAAGATCCTTTTCCCATTTTTGTATGTAGACTGGTGGAAATTAATATTTAATATAATGTGTGTGTATGTGAGTTAAAGCCTGAGCACTTAAAAAAAACTAGGGATGCACCAATGCTCCCGATGCCTATCCCCATACCGGAACTTCCGGTATCAGCAAACTGGGCGGCGAGTCATTACATGCTGCCTGGCTTCCTAATTTGCCAGGAAGCCGGCTCCATGCTCCCCCGTCACCAGGGTGCATGGAGACAGCTTCCCGGCCAATCAGGAAACTGTTTGCTCCCCCCCCCCGGCTTCTTGATTAGCTGGGAAGCCGGCTCCATGCTCCATGCTAAATGTACCGGGTAATCGCGGGAAGCCGGGCAGCAAGTCATTACACGCCACCTGGCTTCCTTAATGGGACTTCGGGTATTCGGTATCAGCGAGTGACGAAATAAAATATCAGTACTCGTACTTGATACTGGAATACTGCTATTGGCGCATTGCTAAAAAATAAAACAATTAAAAAAAAATTGACCACATCTTTTTAACGTTGAGGTCAGCAGTTAGCTGGGAAACCTAATTCCCTGCATTTGCAATCTTGTAAATAAAACAAAACCCCTCAAGTTTTCCCCTCTAAAAATGTGTTTGTTGGGAATGCAGCAAGTGAATGTGTCTAATTTCCGATGAAAGCCAGCAGTCTACTTAAGACCCGTCACCTGGGTGATCCTGTAATTGCTTTAATCTTTATCTTATTTTTCCTGTTGTGATGAGCCGGATTAGCGAACAGTAAAGCCGATTTTTAAGATTTGTGAGTGCAGTATTGTGTGTTTTGTAAGTACTGTACTTTGAAGCACAAGGGAAATGGAGCCCTGTTACCCAGCATGCATTTGGGTCGAGGCCGTGGTATGTTGATCTGAAGGTGTGTTGAGCCTACTTTATAAATACTATGTGTTGTGGTATTATGGGTGTATTACTTTATTACTTCACGTTGACTACTACAACTTCTTCTTACAGCCATAAACTATTTTATTATAGATTTGTCACTTTTTAATGTACATCCTGTAGGCGTGGCAGCACTTCCTTTGTAATTATAGTAAATATATACACTGTACATAGGTGCTTATAATGTTTTGCATAGAAGCATTATAAATGTGTGAGAATATTTTAAAGTATAATTGAAAACACAACATTTAAATTACAGCTGGCAGATGTGTAGTGTACTAGATAAATATGTTTCTTTGAGTTTATGAAAGGTTTAATTAAATGGCAATTGTATGTCAGTGCTGATTCAGTCTGTTTGTTTATGGGGTTGACGTCTTTGAAGTTTTCTTTGCTTATTTAATATAAAGATGTCCTTCCAATATATATTTACAGTGACGGCTTGGCAGGTACAGTATCTGCAGAATGGCTGGTAGGAAGATATGTTCCCATACGATACCCACTGGGATCCCCACCCAACATAAGAGTGGCACTGAAAAAACAATTTTTATGATCCATTAAGCTGCAAATGCATATGGAATTGTGTGTAAAAATTTTAATTCAATTTTGGTTGAAATCCCAAAGCAGTCATTGTTGACATGCTTTCTGCCATTGGATGAAGATGCTTGTTATCAACCACATTAGAGATAACACAATTTGTTGCAAGAAATGTTCTAATTATAATATAGTTTGTATCCTCTGTGCAGCCTTAGGGGATGCGCAGTTGCTAACTCTGTATTGAATGGTGGGAAGTAGGCGGATGTATCCTTATGTACAGTCAAAATTATAATCCTTAAAATAGTATCTTCTAGTTTGCATTAGAAAGGATGATTAAAGGAGAACTATGGTGTTAGGGCTTTTCCCCATAGTTCTCCTTAGGGTAACGGGAGGACACAAAGTCACCCTAAGGCATCGTTCACATCTGACCGTTTTGTAGGGCATTCTACGCTCGACGAACGCTCTACAAAACAGTCAAAAATATAAATTGCATTGTAGTCAATGCCCTTGTTCCCACCTAGGCGTATTTCCGCCCGTCCCTAGCGCCCTACAAAACGGCCCACGCCTGAAAAGGTCCCGGGACTACGTTGGGCCGTTTTTTGTAGGGCGTTTTCCATTGGGATACAGCCAAGTAGCCTTTGGAATCGCGCGACGGTCGCGCGACTTTTTTACCGCGAATCGCGGTAAAAAAAAACGCGTGACGGTCGTGCGACAGATGCGCATATTACAATACGCCTAGGTGTGAATGGGGCCTAAAGCGCAGTATACCACGAGCTAAAGCTCACGGTATACTGAGACGCCGCAGCTTAAGCGGATCCCGACAATTTTATGTCTGGATCCGCCCAGCTGCGTGAGTGACAGCTGGCTCTGCCTATGTAGAGGCAGAGCCAGCTGTACCCGCCCCCTCCCCCGTCCGTTCCGCCAGTCAGCGCTGGAGGATCGGAGCGGGGAGGGGGGAATCCAGTCCCTCCCCTGTCACGACAGAGAGCCGTGACAGAATCGAGAAGTGAGCGAACGCCGGTGTGTGTTCGCTCACTTCCCGATCTACTGAGCCGACCTGTGACAGTCTCATTGTCACAGGTCGGCTAGAACTATGAGGTGAGTGAAAAGCACTCACCTCATAGTTCTCCTTTTAATCCTAGTGGAAAATCTGAACTATGCTTTACTTGCCTGTTCTTTTGAAGGAAAGATCATTCGGATCAAATCTATACAATTTATTGTTCATCGCAGGAGTAGGCAACCTTGGTACTCTTGCTGTGGTGAAACTTTAAATCCCAGCATGCCTTTTGGAGTCGGGGCTGTTAGTCTTGCAATGCCTCTTGGTACTTGAAGTTCAACAGCTGGAGTGCCAAAGTTGCCCACCCTTGGTTTATCATGCTTACTTCCCATATTTTCATTTGGAGGGATTGCCGCTCTTTTGGAAACTAGTCTCTCAGTCCCTCTTTCCTCTCCAGTTTTTCATCCAGCCTCTAAATTATCTAATTTTGTTATTTTGAGATGGCATTAGGCTGAAGGATACTTTTTTTTGGGAAGCAACTTCCAGCTTGCATGTGATCATATCCTAATAGGGGCCGAAGTTGTTGTTTTTGACACGCAGGTCTGACGTATCACAGCCATGAACAGTGTCAGCAGTTGGCTGACAAAAATTAAAGTGGTGGAAAATAAAAGGCACTTGTGGCTCTTCAGTTTTTGTTTTTTTGCATATTATTTCATAATTGCGGGTATGACAGGAGCCGGTGTCCTTTGCCTACATACTTTGTGCTGAAAGATGTCACTCTTTCTCATTTCATGCAATTTGGAGGTATGCATTATGTGTGTGGCCAGCCTGAGGGGGGACAGATGCCCCAGTGAGAACAGTGGATGTGCCTAGGAGGCCTATTGATGCTTGTTGTTACCTGTCCTGTGACTGTTTCTTGGGGTTTGTAAATTTGGTTGGACAATTTCTGCCTTCTATCTTCTCTTGCAAACATTTCACTGCAGAGATGGACTGCAACAAACGGTTAAGTTTATTTTTTTTCAGTTTTCTAAACCCTTTTAAATGTAGTTAGAAAAGTTTGTGCCTGCAGGGTTAACTCTGATTATGTGTAGTTAGAGTTGAATCAGCTCCTCTGGACTGTTCTTGTTTGCATCTGGAGAGAAGCCGGATTTGTCAGCTTGTTAGGTGATAGCAGTGTGTGTCAGAGATCGAGTAGCTCCACCACGTCACCCCAAACATCTGCATCACTCTCTTAACTCCTTCAGTATCCAGTGCACTGCATGCTCCTTCCCGTATGTCCTTGTACAACTTTGTGTCCTCACAAGTTCTGGCTGGCCCCGTTCCATCTAATTCTACAGAAAGGTTTACACAAATGTTCGTTCTTGAGAACAGCTGAGCAAAGCCTTCTTTTTCCCTTACCCTCTGCAGAGTCTGCTTTGGTCTTGTTGTGTTTCTTTCCTATTAGTTGTCTTAAAGTAGACCTTTACCTATATCTTTAAAATAACAACAAACGCACCTTTGTTGTTATTAGTACAAGTGTTGTACTACTAGTGTTGGTATTAGTAAATGTAAATGTTTAGTAATGACAGTCTACAAACACATACTTCTAGATCATTGCCAGCTTTGTATTCTTTGCATTCCTTA
Source organism: Nanorana parkeri (assembly GCF_000935625.1). Classification (NCBI taxonomy): domain Eukaryota; kingdom Metazoa; phylum Chordata; class Amphibia; order Anura; family Dicroglossidae; genus Nanorana; species Nanorana parkeri. Next base: position 385,831 of record NW_017306698.1, on the reverse strand, counting down.
TTTCTCTTTTCTTCCCCGGTCTTCTGATAGTGGTCATGTTTACCAAGGGCAGATTACTAGATCTCCTGTTCCTTCCTGGATTTCTGGCACATGTGATTAGACATGTGATTAGGGCATGTGACCATGCACATCATCTCAGGGGAGGAAAATGCCTTTCCCTCAGATCTCCTGAGATGCTGATGAGTTTTCCCAGCAATACACTGCTGATGACAAGGCAATCCCAGTGTGCATTGCTTTGGCAAACTGAAGTCATTTGCACTTTCAAAGCAGGAAGTGAATGCTCTGCAAGTGTAAGTATTTCAAAATCACAGCATTGTACACCTGACATGTCTATGTTCCTCTTAATCATCATACATAGAGGGAAGCATTTGTGGAATTCGATTTTTGAGTGTAAAGGTCCGCTATAAGGCCTTGCTTACATAGGGTGGAATGCACAAGTGCATCCAGCACCTTTTTTGTAACTTTCCAGCTGGCCCAATGGTGGGAGACTACCAGAGAGAGAAACGTATTGGTCGCTAGATGAGCAGCGTCTGGTGTGGTGTGAATGCTGTTTCCCACTTTTATTTTAAGATGTTGCAGTGTAGCTAAACAATTTCAACAATAACATGGTTATTCACAAAAGGGTGAAGAGTTTGGAGAAGGCAGGGGAAGTGAACAATCTAGAATAACATAGCTGAACTGGAAAGTGAGCTGAATTTGAGAATTTTTCCAAATCCGCTATTTTGTTCTAGATTGTTCACTTCTCCTGCCTTCTCCAAACTCTTCACCCTTTTGTGAATAACCCTGTCAGTTGCTTGTGTGTACAGCGTCCATTGTTTTCTCAGGCCTAACACTTGGGGGACTTTCGCATGCATAGGGAATTCATACAGAGCACCCTGTTTTGAAGCCTGTATTAATGACACCTTTTATAAAGACTGTCATGAAAAAAACAAAAAATTAAACTGTTGTGTGCATAAAGTCCAGGAAACCTAGAGGTACCTGCACATATCTGTAGCAAAAACCACCCTGCTGTCCCAGCTGAATACCGAGTCCTTCTTGCAGATAAAGCTCCATCCCCACGCATTCCTTTTGGCCCTTTACTGTGATGGGCAGCTGCACTAGCCCTAAGGCCCCATTCACACTGAGCCGTTTATCGCACGGATTTCCGCGCGATATCGTGCATATTTGCCATGCGATATCGTGCATATTTGCCAAGCGATATTGCTCTCCATTGCAAGTCAATGGAGCTTTGCTCGTCGCTATCCCGCGTCGCCTGTACAGCACCCTTTTTTGGAGCGGATGTCGCGTGATTATATTCACCCCAATGCAAACATTTGCACGATATCGCGCTGTAAAATGCTAATCGCGCGACAAACCTGCGATTTGCAATCCGCTCAGTGTGAATGGGGCCTTAGGAATGTGCGAACCTGTAGCAGTTTTTTTTTGACCGAGCCTTCTGAATCGATCAGATGGTCACAATGGTAACAGAGGCCAG
>NW_017306698.1:380746-383998 GCF_000935625.1 Nanorana parkeri | reverse complement strand
AAGGGGAACAGAGGGGGGGCGTTATTTTTTTATTTTTTTTTTTTTTTTTTTTTATTATTTCCGTGTAGTTTTATTGAAGTTGCAGTAACAGTTTACAGTAATATCCAGAGACCTCTTGCTGCTGAGTCGCTGTGTTCAGTCCCATCACACATGGAAAACTAAACGCCCAGATGTGATTAAACTGGAAAATATTAGTCTCCCTTTTTAACTACTACTCCTCCAGATCTCTTACATGAAAACTGGGTGGTTGATTTAAAACAAGGAGATTTGGAACTTACTAATACTACCACTACTTTCCTGGTACAGGACATTATACAGTCCAGTGTCTGCCACTGAATAATGGCGTCTCCCCCTTCTACTACATTACACTGACTAAGTGCACATCTTGCATAGAGCAGAATCGGAGAAATTCCTGTTGTGTTATAGGAACAGAATGTTCAGACCACTCTAACTATAATGTAAGTTATATATAGGCCTGATGGAGGCATCAAGACCCTATGATGTGTAAGTGGTGTGCCAATACAACAGATTTTTGGCCTTTTTATACTGTAGTGGGTCTGTTACATGGCCAGTTTGGACTTGTGTTTAGGGGAGTTGAACACTCCATACGATATTAATACTGAATCCAGCACACAAATAGGTTTGACTGTATCATACAGTGTGAAAGGAAGTCCTCAGATCACAGCCATTCATGGGCACAATGGCTGCCCAAGTGTGTATTCCGAAGTGCTTTTTATACTAAGGTGTCACTTGAGTGACAGCTTTGTTTGCTAGGGCTGTTGACATCACATCCAAGATGGTGGTGTACAGAAGCAGTCTCTGGGGTTTGGGTTGTCTACACATGGGAGCTTTTACTCATAGATGGCATGCCTAAAATAAATTAAAGGCATATATAATCTTATAGGAAGATTTGTTACAATGGTCTGGTGACATGGTCTCTTTAAGCATTAATTCCTCATGCCAATATGATACAACTCCATGATTATATGCTGGCTGCATTGCCAAGCACCCCTCATGTTGATCTGAGAAAATCCAGTTGGTCTTAATTTAATTTAAATTTGACGATGTGTTACAAGTATTTCTTTGCACCGAGTCGCCTAATAAATATACTTGCGATGTGGTTAAAAAAGAGCATGCTGACACTAAGCCTTTTGATCACGTACCCTCCAGACAGCTAAATTCCTGGCTGATGTACAGTGATAGCAGTAAGATTGCTCCTTCATTCTCTTGATTACATATCTGCTCTGAATTCCTATGGGGCAGCATTTTCAGCAAGTTTCTTTTCAGAGTAAAGATCTTCCCGCGCCTTTTCATTGCATCAAATATTGAATTTTTACTCTTTCTGGAATATTTCCTTTAGAAGAGGCCAAGGTTGTACTAGTAGCTCGAGATGATAAAGATTTGGATATAGCTAAGGCTCGGTTAACACTGACCTTACCTTGTAAACGCTTACCTGAAGAGCAATGTGCGCAGCAGACAGTGTCGGGGCTAGATAAAAACATGTTTACTTTAATAAATATGAATATCTCAAGCCCTGACAATTCTAGATGAACAAAATAAGAAAAGTTTTTACAGTTAGTGAAAACCACATTTCCGTACGGGCATCTGGATTTATAGGCGATATCTACTTGTGCAGATTGAGCACCAGGGAACTAAAGGCTGGTCATACATAACACCCCCTGCTCTTGCTGGACCATCGTATTTATTTATTACGGGTATTTATACGCAGCACTTTACATAGTTGCATATTCACATCAGTCCCTGCCCTCAAGGAGCTTACAATCTAAGGTCCCTATCTCACATGCATACATACAGGGCCTATTTAGACAGGAGCCAATAACCTACCAGCATGTCTTTGGCAACCACTACGCCACCTGTGCTGCCTGTATTGTGACAGTGGCAGATGTACCACTGTCAAAATACCAGAACTGGATCTAATTGGCTGCAGCCACTGTTCGTCCAGGAATTTTCCGACTGGTTCCGTCAACAAAAGTGATTAGGAAAATTGACTTTTGTCGAATGGTGGGGTGCCAATGAGGCCAGACACTGAGTCACACTTGTTAACATAAATAAAAAGGATGACTGGGGTTTTAAGATTGCTTGAGGGTTAAAAAATTTAAAATGTTACTCTTCAGATCTGTATAATAAGCTTATCTGCAGCATGCACATAATTTAAAGTGGGCAGGCCTGCATGGTTCTCCTGTATAAACATCATACATACATGCATACATAGATACATAATACTGCCACTGTTTCCTGCACCAGCCCCTCCTCTAGATGGGAGTTCGGGAGGCAGACTTTCACAGGTCTAGAATACAGGGACACTGGTGTCCAAGCAGACAAATATCATCTGGGTAGAATTTGTAAGTTTAACTCCCATAACAAGCATGCGTACCGCTATTGGTATTTGTGCATCACTTTGGATAACTTGGCATTAAAAAATTTGCATCATGCAAAGTGTGTATCTGAAAGAACTGTGTTGCTGGCAGCAGCAAATCAAATTCTCTTTTCCGTAAAGTAGACAAAAAGGGAAAATCCGCCTGCTATCAGAAATGCAGGTCTTCTTTTATACCTATATTATTAATGTATATGGCTTCAACCGATTGGATTCAAATGACCTAGACCATTCTGTCATACATGAGGCATCTGGCAGGCCCCTATTGAGTAGGATGCATGGAAAACATATGCTGATTTTACAGACACATCGGTGACTCAATGAACAGCAATGTGCTAGGTCTTCAGCACAGAGACCTTTTATATCCACAGCTGCACAGGGATAAGGCCAGGTTTACTGATGAGGTGCCACTTCCTGAGTTGTTGTGTGCAGCAGGTGATACAGGAATTGGACCAGTCTGGAACAATCTCCAGTGCTGTGTGTGTGTGTCTGTCTCCAGACTTTATTTCTCCCCTGTGGGTTTACTTTGTGTCTCGAACATAATCGGTTACCCTCTATATAAAAGGAACTGAAGTGAGCTTAGTTTACTGACCAGAAAGGATGATGATGTGCCATATTAGAGGAAACATGTCACATGACTAATACCTGGGGTTCTGCTACTGATGTCTTGAAGATGCTAGTTACCTGGCTGTCATGCTGATGTTCTGCCTTCAGTTCATTGAAGCTTCCTATATGTCAGTTTTTCTGACTGATCTTCACAGACGTTAACCTCCAGTAGAATTACTAAAGTGTGACCCATTTTCTTTGAAACCCTACTCCAGCTTGGGCAAAAAAAAAAAGCAAACATCCCAACCCTC
>NW_017306698.1:361733-380705 GCF_000935625.1 Nanorana parkeri | reverse complement strand
TGCTCAGGTACCCATCACTGGTCCTCCTCCAGGCTATGAATGACCTGAATCCCACCCCTTGGACTTACAAGAGAATGCTGCAAAGGGCTGTGAAGCCTCCTCCCACTACTGGTGAAAGAATAGGGTGTAGAGGACCTGTGATGTCACTGAACCAAAGAAACCTGGAAAAGTGGGATGTAAAACAACATTTTTATTTTATAAGTTTTTGGGTACTCCCAATGCAGGAAGGAATCCCAAGTGCAGAGATTTATTTAAAAGTGGACTGAAAATGCTGGTTGGGATCACAAGTAATACTCTTAATGGCAGAAATAGTTTTGGGTGACACTATCAGTATTAAGTGAGCACCAGCCAAGACTTTGGAAACCATGTCAGCCTAAAACACCCTATTATATTTGAGAGCTCAGATATTTACACTTTCAGCATTACTTTCCTTAAACATGGACATCGACCTTGGACGTTGGTTGGATATTTAGCAGGTTTGATCACTGAAAGTTCCTTCTTTCTTGACGAGTGTGCACATGTATTTATGACATCATTTTGTACCAGTACACGAACAGACCGCACTATCCGGAGAATTCCAATACTTCAGACTTTATTGAAATTCACAGCAAATCCAGTATAACAGTGAGTAAAAGTGTATAAAGCAACAAATACCAGCACCGCACACCCCCAACCAGCTACAACCTCTCACATGTTTCACCCGTAGGCTTATTCATAGAGTAGAGTAGTAGACCTCTATGAATAAGCCTGCGGGTGAAACATGTGCAGACATGATCTCCAGATGCTGTTTCTGCCCAAGACATTCAGCATGTGCTTATCTATGGGACTTTTTATGAAGTAAACATTGTCACTAGTATTGTAGTTGTATGTAAATATCATCTATAAAAACAAATGTGTTCTAGAACTGCCTGTGGTTTTGACTAAATGATTGCACTCCAAAGACATGCTATATGTAGGTTAATTGTCTCCTGTCTAAATTGGCCCTCGTATGTTTGCATGGGAGATAGGGACCTTAGATTGTAAGCTCCTTGAGGACAGGGACTGATGTGAATGTGCACTGTGTAAAGCACTGTCGGCGCTCTATAAATACCAATAATAATAATCGTAAACACACTACAAAGCGGCCTTACTGGGCACTGATGTATTCTGTGATTTATAGGTTAGCTTTGTTTGCCCCATTGTTTTTTCATTGTGCAGTCTAAAGTTGTACATTTCAGGTCTGCACAGTCTTAGTATAATACTTTAAAGTGCTCCCCTGTGGAAAAACGAGTAGTGAAGTGCCATGTATGATGGCTAAAGGCTAAGTTTACCTTTGTAACAATGCATTGCTATACCCATATTCATGCTGGGTTCACACATAGACGCGTTGTCAGCATGCGGTTATTTGCGTGTTGTGCACATTTGTATGCACGTTTTAACGCACGTAAATAAAGATGTGCGTTTTGATTGGCCGCTTATAAACCATTGTAGGCACTGAGAACGCATGTATAAACACGCAAAACGCTCACGAGATTGTGCAACATGCTTCTGTTCTGTGTTTTGCCCATTTCCAATGAAGTCTATGGGGAACAAAAGCTCTTAACTGTCCAAAGAAGTTCCTGTATCTTTTCGGGCGTTTTGGTGTTTTTCTGCTCAGGTGTGAACCAGGGCCATTAAAAATCATGGGAATTCTTGTGTTGGGCAGTTAAAAGCGCTTTTCGAACTGCTCAAAAACTCCTAGGTGTGCACCAGGGCTTAGGGTGTAGCATGAAGCATGGTTACACCCACAACCCCTCACCCCCAAACCACACACTCTCCACTTACCTGAATCTTGGGGTTCTTCTCCCCGCACACTGCTCCGCCCACACATCCATGTCATCCAATTATAGATCCTTTCATAGGGAGGGAATGTAGAAAGGGAAAGGTTGTAGACTTTGGAGATAAGCTGTTCTGGGAATGTATTGCATGCAGCTTGTTCATTCCAGATTTATCTTCCTCACAAAGCTTCACCTCTTACTATGTAGAAAAGCCTCCCGAATACAGTTTTCAATATTATTTTACTTTTATATTCCCTATAGTTCTGAATTGTTCTGCCACTCATTGTCTAATAAAATCAAGAACTTTATTTGCGTATTCAGTCTCTCTCGTTCACATTTATTTTTTTTTGGTTAAGGTGGAGTCATTGCTTCTACTTTTTATGCAGCCAGCTATTACAGAAGCTGTTAGTCTGATATTGTAACATGCACCCTTATCCTCTGAAATGAACTGGAAAGTTCAAGCAATAATAAATGCAAAGACCTACAGCTGTATCAGCTAATGTAACCTGACAAGGGCAGACGGGCTTCAGTGAGCCTGGGGCTTTCTGTCTGTGTATCCTATTTGCCTTGTTTGGTATAATGGGATAGAAAGTGGATTTACCATGTTCCCAAAAACCCAACACTGGGTCTAGCACATGGCAGTTTTATGTGCTGTATCTATAAAATGATAAAGCTTTCCCTGGAATGAGATATATTGTGACGTCTGCACTGACACTAGGCGTGAGTGACGTCCTCTTTTTATTGGTTGTCTGTCTGCTGTTTTTTAATACATCTATGAGCTGGACTAACAGATTGATAATGATGTGATTGAATGCATGTGCATTCTGCTTTCATTTCCAACTCTTGGCAACAATATAGGGATGTGTGCTTTAGGTGTCTTATTAAATCTGCTCTGTGTAATTTCAGATTTGGATTGTTGGCAATGCTAGTGGATGCCGTTTGTCTGTGTGGAGAAATCCTCCATTTACAGTGTAATTACAGCAATGGGTAGTTTTGGAGTATAATTTGATGAAAGAATAAAAGCTGTAAGGTTTGTGTTAATAGAGAAACCTAAAATAATAGATTTTAGTGAGCCTGTCAGCCATTAAATAGATCTTGTCACCAACTGAAAATTCTGCAGGTAAAAGCGCAGAAAAATAAAGTACTTTTAAATGCTTACTTGCAGTATTTTACCTTCCCATTTAATGATGGTTTACTCCATTGCAATGTGCTTTTGAGTGTGCTAGAAAATGTGACTACTCTAGGAGAGTCGGTTTCCTAGCACAGCCCCCTCCCTCCTTGCACCTCATATCACTCACCCCTTCTAGGATAGCCTAATTACGGTCTGTGCTTGACCCAGCATCTTCACCTCTCCCCTCCCTCCATCATCTTTTATGTATCTGCCGGAGAAGGAATATATTAAAGATCACTGGTGCCCAGACTGCGGCCCCACTTCCACTTGGTGTATCAAGTATGACTCTCCAGGCCCCAGCAGTGAGTAATGGGAGCCATTGATTTGTAAAGGGGACTTTATTACCGTAATCTCAAACCATTTCGTGCAACATGCTCCTACAGCTTGACCTCAGTCTCCAACCACTCCTGTAGGACAGTCTGATCATTTCCTCTAGCAAGTCCTCAGTCTAGGACAGTCTTCTGTAGCATTACAGAAGATTATTTGCAGATATCAGGGGCCGCATTTAGGCTCCCTTATACCCTGTGATTTGATAATCACTGCTATAGAATGTCACTTCAGAGACTGTTAACCTCTCATCCAAGATAGCAGCACCCAGTAGCAGTCTTAATGTATAATGTACATTATATGAAAGAGCCACCAATAACTTGCAAAGTGTATGGGTAAATACTGGCATCTAAACTAATGAGATTTGATCTCTGTATAACTTTTCTATGTACCTTTTCATGCCAGGCAAAAGAAGGTGACAAAGAGGTAGCTGGTAATATTCTCCTTTGGGGTAGCTAGGAAGTCACTGGTGTGTTTTCAAAATACTACTTCCTGCTATGCTAGCTTCTTTTTAAATATTCTCTTTTCTGGTGATCTCCTGACACTCCTATTCATCCATAAATATTACATGAATTTTAAAATAACGTGAATAACCACCCTGTGTTTATTTTTCCAACTAGGTGTGTTGTGGTGTTATTAAATCCCCGAAAGAACAAACAGTATCATATCCTGAACAGCTCCAGGTGAGTATTGTATGGTGTGCTGTGTGTAAATCTTTATACTGATCATATACATCAGTGTTTCTCAACTTTTTCTGGTCATGACATCCTTTAAAAGTATGCAAAATCATGTGGCACCCCAGTTTTAAAATGTCAAAACTGTAAATGTAAAATATAACATGTGGTCCCGCTAAAATCCATACAAGACCCTTATACGAAATTGGGGTCTGGTATGGAAAGTGGGGTTACCCCCTTTACATCAGAGTCTCAACAACACAGCCCCTCTTTTACATCAGGAGCCCTCTTTACATCAGAGGCGTGACATTGTGTGAACATTTCGAGGCACCTCTGAGGAAGCCAGAAGACACACCAGGGTGTCATGGCACTCTGGTTGATCAAGGCTGGCATACACAGATTAGTGACAACTGCCTACTACAGGGGTAGCCAAACTTTGGCCCTCCAGCTGTGGTGTATCTGATTGTTATTTAAAGAACTCTGGGCATATAAAAACTTAAAGAAGAATAATGGGGTGAGTGAAATACACTCCTGCCCATAATTCAAGCCGACCTGTCACAATGAAGCCGTCGCATGTCGATTCTATTGATCAGGAACTTGGCAAACACATACCGCTGTGTGCTGAGTTTCCGATCCTCTCCCTGCAGAGAGTAGTGACTGTCAGTCATCGCTCCCCGCAGGGATTCTCCCCTCCCCTCTCTGATCCTCCAGCGCTGACTGGAGGAACGAACGGGGAGGGGGCGGGCACAGGTGCCTTTTGGCTCTAGAGAGGCAGAGCCAGCTGTCAATCAGCCAGCGGGGTGGATCTTGACTGCTCACCAATCTTCCCTTCCACTCCGATGGTGGTGTGTTCCTTGGTGTCTTCGCGTCTAAAATACTGTATTCCATGTAATAACTCATGGATTCTTAGACCGCCAAAACCCAAGGGAAAAGAGGCTGTGATCTAGCAGCCAAGTACTTCTCTAAGAACCATAAATCCAAACAACAGTTTATCTTATTGCCCAACTCCGGCCTGCTGTTAAAATGTACCCATGCAGTGGGTTTGTTTTGCTCCTTCTTCCTCATTCCCCCGGCAGCCTGCACTTTCCTCCGTTGTTCGTTGTCCTGGTTTGTGGGCGGGCCCACGCCATACTCCTGTACAGTGCAGGACTGCTGGTCCGGCATTGTACAGTATGACATCGGAGAGCTACAACCAGCCGGGTAGCGAAATGAAGCAGCTTTGCGCGACTGTTCCCGAAAAGAGAGAGCATGCGTGAGCGAGCAATAAGGTAAGTAATGCTACTTATCTTTTTTCCCACTGCATGAGTACATTTAAAAGCAGGCCAGAGTCCTTCTTTTTTTTAGGGAGGTTCGCTCTGATTATCCTAATTGCAAATGTCAATGGGACTAAAAGTGAGTGTAGATCCAAAATTTGGGGAACAGTAATAGAGGGGAAATCTTCCAATAGGGACACTTGTTCCCATGACAGCTGTCTAAGAGATATAGTCTTCGATTGATAAGATATCCTCTCACTTCCTGTTGACAAAGACACACATATGGCAAAAAAAAACTATGGCAAAAACAGTTTTAGCCCTCCCATAGTCTATCCAAAATGGGGGGGGGGAGGGGGGGATAGATCTACTTTAAAGCTTGGTTAATATATTCTGAAACTCAGGGTCTCACTAGGTCAAGAAGTGGGGAGAAATTCCATAATGGACATGCAGACCCCGATAACAATAGCCAAGCTAGCAACAATGAAGAACAGTTGGCACTAAAAACCTAATTTCAAAAAATAGCGTTTGGCTGGAGTTCCTTTCATATTTTCTTTCTGTAACAATACTACATATTCAGCCCTGCACAGAATGCGTTTGTTCAGACTGACTTGGAGAACAGTTCATGTAACATTCCCTGCCCTCTAACCCATATAATCATATTCAGTACATTTGTTGCCAGTCCCTCACAATTGGCACTCTGTTTATATTTTCTTTCTGGTCATTTGATCTTTTTGCTATTCCAGCTTGGCTAGTCTTGCTATTTTGTTCTGTCTGCCTCTCGGAGTTCCAGCTCTATTAATGGCTTTAGCCAATAATTGACCTGGAGGGCTCCTATTTTCTTCCTCACACCTCTGGGTGACGAGAGGGCATCTAAACATCAGAGGCTGGAACTAAATTTGTCCTTGACACAAAGCATGAAGGACGAACATTCTTTTACTCTTGCTGCAAGATTAGGAAGATGGCCTTCGTGAATGCTTGCCCTGGTTACTTGAGATTCTTTTAGCTGTACGACCCATGAAACCAAAAATACAAATGGCTTTTGATTAAATCTCTTCTTGTCAAGAAGTGGGATTTAATTATCCTGTTAGACAGCTCTGTATTTGTTCAATATTTGTTCACTAATTCAGAATCTCCCTGAAATTAGGACCCTTTACGAAATTAGTTATATACTAGATGGCCATTGGTAGGTTAATATGGCCACACATATGCTAATCTGTACAATCTCATTTAGATTTAACAAGAAATATGTAGTTCAAGGCCCAACATGATTGAACACAAATTGAACTGAGGTATAAAGTTGGCCATGCACCTAAAGATTATGTGCAGATTTTCTAGGGTCAGATGGAAAAAGTGCAACAGATTCCACCATCTACGCTAAACTAATTTCTATGCATTAATACATGTCTTGATGCGCAATGTAAAGTCCATTGCAATGCATGCTAAAAGATACAGCAATGCTCATTGTTAGGCATTGACTTGCGTTTTAATGCATTTGTTGGATTCTAAGGCAAACTCTTCAGGAAAAAGAACCTAAACCGCCAAGGTGTGAATTTGTTCTACTTGTTCCTGAGCTACTAACATGTACAAAACTACTGTTATGGAATCTAGTAAAGTCTGTAAGCTTGTCTGTCTATGCACCTCAGTAAATGTAATGGCAATATTATTTGGCACCTGATATTTTATGATGAACAAGACAGACCATGTTCAGTTGCTGACCTCTTGAGAAGCTAAAGCAAGATGAATCGGTTTCACCATAAGCTGTGGTTGATCAGATGTCCACCTTTTTACAGACTTGTGTCTTGAGTCTTATCCTTCAGTGTGGGTTCAAAGGAATAGTAGGTGACTAATATTGTGTGGGGGAAGAGGTTGTGTCTGTACAACTGACATGCCATTTTCCTACTTGTGTTTTGAATGTTGTGCAACTTACCTGTATTTCTATTTTATAACTTAATTTCCTATCTCTATATTTTAGAAAAACAATCACTGCACTTGCATTTTCCCCAGATGGAAAATTCTTGGTCACAGGAGAGGTATGTGTTTTGTAGTGAGAATGAGTCCTCCTGTTCATTCTTAGTTATATGTCTACAGTAAACTGCATGTTGAGGAATATGGAGCGGTTTATCTAAAGCCAAAACCTTTTTTTTTTTTTGGATGGATTTTGTTTTGAACAGAGTGGGAAAGGGTTAACATCAGGTCTTTGTTGACTCTACCCTCACTGGGGAGATTCTCTTTTTGTTCTATTAATAACTGTCACAGGGACAGAAAGTGGGGAAAACTTTAAACTTTTGAGTGGTAACCAGAACGGGAATAAAGGGGAAATCTTCCAACGGGGACAACTATCTAAGAGATTTCCTTCACTCTGGTGAGGGTTCCTCTCACTTTGTGTGTGACTGTGTGTACAAGATAGGTGGTGAAGGGAAATCTCCCCAATGGAAAAAACATTCCACTGCAATGCACCGCAATTTTGAGATATTGCTTGTGCGTGAGATAACAAGAAAAGATTGGATAAATATAGAGGGAATAGGTATCGCCCCTTTTGATTTTATAGTGGGTTTTTTTTCACCTGTTATTCATTCTTCTACCATGGAGGGGGAAAAAAATCTAAAGACCAAAATAAGTGGAGGAAAAAAATCTCATTGTACCGGTAAATGGAAATGTTTCTAAATGGAAACACTTGTGTAATAAAAAAAAATGATGTGCATTTTCTATTCCTTGTAAAAGGTGTCAAGCCATGCTAGTGTAAATGGTTTGCATTTTGTCCAGCTTCCCACATTGAAGGAACACTGTTCTGTCTTCTAAAACTTCCAAACATTTCACTGCATGTGGGTCAATTCTCCCGAAACAAAAGCATTGAAGCCATCTGTGTCTAGATGCTTGATTGAGCATTGAAGTCATTCTGGGACACTGCGGCATGACTGAAATAGACAATTACCCTGTGTCATTAGGAAACCACTGCTCTGCCGCCTCTGAGACTGACACCTTCCTCCTTTTTAGTAGAAGGTGCTAGACGCTAGTCACACGTTTGGGCAAAAATAGGCATGTTTTGGTAAAGGTTAGGTAATGTGAGTAGTCATGGTTCAGCTCACACTGAAATTCTCTCTTCCTTCTATTCTCCATAATTAGACTACACAGATGTTGGCAGGTTTTTTTCTTTCCATCTTGTCATTGGCCAGTTTTCTGCAGGGCATCTATTTATAGCCCAGCCCAGATGTTGGGATTTTTTTTTCATCTGCATAGACATATGTCCACTCTGAAAAGAGGCTAAACCTTCACAAAATGCTCAATATGGGCACAGCTTTAAGTGGAAGCTATATCTACTTCCAGTGGTCATCAACAAATTACAGCTGGCCCCTTCAGCTTCCTGTCTCCACTTCTGCATTCAGTTTTTCCTCATCAAAAACATTTTGTTAAACGTTCGGGTCTAGGGATGGTGGTGTGTGCCCAGGAGTTTTTAAATAAAGTTTTCCAGTTTTGGCTGTTTCTTTAGTTTGGTTCTTCTAGTTATTTAACAAATAATTAAAACGAGTTACTAATACAATTTACTAATATGTGTGGATGTAGGGAGAGATATAGAGAGGGATAATCTCCCCAATGGGAAATGGTCAGTGAGGATGAAAACTCTTCACAGGGTTTTGAACATTCCCTACACTATCCAAAAGGAAAACAAATTTTTGGCTTTAGATATGCTTTAGGTTTAAGCAAACATGCTGCATTTTATCACACTGGATGCCCCTGCTGCACTGCAGTTGGGGAGTCCTCTATGGAGTGTACCCATTGTACTTGCCACATGAATTTAAAAAGAAAATGTGCCATATAACGCAGTAGCCCATCTACTAAAATGCTGCGTTTTTGCGGATGGGCTAGTGTGAATGGGCGCTGAATCTGCCTAGTTTTTGGGCCCCCGTGGACACGTTACAAGTTATATGAACACGCACGTAGGCTTCTGTTTTTCATATTACCTGCCTGTTTAACCCTTTTAAGTAAACCACGGGGGCACTTTAGGTGCACCTTTTTTTTATTACCATTTTAGGTTGCAGGAGGCCTGGCACAGACTCACTGCTGTGGTCCTTAAACAAAGCCTGTAATGAGACTTCTTAAACACACAACAAAAAAAAAGGTTACCTGCTTGTCCCTGGCTTCAACACTTTTGTGGAACAAACATGCAAAATTGAATATCATGGTGAAGTCGTAAATCCTGATCTGGATATGTAAAGTTATGTTCTTCAGTGTTGAAGCCATTGGATAAGCATGACCACCAGGCACTTCTAAATTGAACTCTGTCATGGCAGCCTCTGGGTTTTCTTACTACAGGTTTTTCCTTTACAATGTATACATGTTGTAGTATTCCCTGAAATTATTTTGTATTTTTGGTATCTTTGCTGTACATATTTTGTACTGCATTGTGTCGCTGTAACTTTCATGTATGTTTTGTGCTTTGTTGGTAAGAAAATCATTTTCTAAATGTGTTGTAATTTTGCTCGCAGAGCGGACATATGCCCGCAGTACGGGTCTGGGATGTGGCTGAAAGGACACAAGTGGCTGAACTTCAAGAACACAAATATGGAGTGGCCTGTGTGGGCTTCTCTCCTAGTTCCAAATACATTGTGTCAGTGGGATACCAGCATGATATGATTGTCAACGTGTGGTCATGGAAGGTGAGTCTTCAGAACAAACAAACAGAATAAAATGAAGTTTGACTGCAATATGACATCACAACATTTTCAGTTTTCTCTGTTTTGTTCTTTTCATTCTATCCATGTTGTCCCTTTCTCAGTTATCTACAGGCAAGAATGGACAATTATCACTTAGAGTCTGTCTTTAGTTTTTAAAGAAACCACAGACAGGTTTTTCGGCAGTGTTTTCAGGCTTTATAACCTTTGTTGCCACACATGTACACATACAGCATTCCTAAAGGAAGAGGTATTCTTTTAACCCCTCCAGCTGCCTGTGTCTCCGACATTACCTCCAGAGCTGCATACTCCAAGTCTCTACAACATTCGGCGCAAACATCCAACACACCCAGAAGTGTCGAATGCTGAAGAGACTGAAGCTGCTTTGCTGGAATGGAAGGCATGAAGGAGACCAAAGCTGCTAGAGAAGTGAATTGCACCTAATGCACATAAAGTGTACAGTAAATAAAAAGAAAAAATGTGCACCTACACTGTAGTGCACTACAATGCACAAATGTGGATACTCTATGCATTGTGTCATGCTGCATTGTTTAAAATGGCACAGGTTTGTTTTCCATGTGTTGAAAACCCATTCAAAATGGCTGCTTTAAAGCCTGTCCCTTAATTTAAAAAAACTAAACTCCCCTTAAAGTGGGACGACTTCTGCACTGCAATGGGTAACGTCTCATTTTTGTCATGGGAAATTCTTTAAAGCAGTTTTACTTACCTGATACCCACTTCTGCTGGCCTCTGCAGCCTCTTCCTCCACCCTACGCTCTGGCAGGCAGAGGCCCACTGACGTCGTCATGTCTAAAGCTCGTGACACACTGCATGCGGAGCAAAGCAAAGCTGTAAGGCACGAACGTTCCCATGTTAGTGTATGAGCAGAGTGCTGCCAGATGATGGCCTGAATCTTCAGCCAATTGGCTTGCGCGTCACATCCGAATGGACTTTGCATCCTGATGCGCGGGTTTATACGCGCAAGGCGATTGACTGAATATGAAACTTCATCTCGGCACGCTCACCTTTGCAAGCTCTTGCATGCTGATGCACCGGAGTGAAAATGACATGACACACTGCAAGTGAAGGTCCGTGCACCACTGCTCCACGCTGCTTCGCGTGCAGTGTGTCACAGGCCTTATGCAGAGTCCATAGCCCTGCATTAGACAGGAGTACGTCATGCACCGTCCACAAGCCAGGGTGGAGGAGAGAGAGGTAAGCTCCGTCCACCAGGGGAGCGATGATCAGGTAAGTAAAACTGCTACACAGAATCCCCCTAGACAAAAAGCAGCAGTTAGTCCTTGCAGTGCGGGGGTAGCCCCACAGCAAGGGAGGGTATTTATTTTTTAACCAGATATAGTCAAATATAGTTAAATTATGGCACTTCAACACACCACAAATGCATGTTTTAAGCTCCACTTTTTTGCTCAATATGATATAAGCAAGATTAGCAAGGTAAAAAAAAGTGGTATTCCTTTAAATAGTGATTCAACTGGTCTGCTGCCTTATTTGTCTAATATGGGTGGTACAATGAAGGCAAACCAAGCAGTGAGTCCGTTGTAGGCAGCATTCGGCTGTTTCACATTTTGTTTTAGTATTGGCAGTAAATCTGCAGTGGTCCTTCTTATAACAGCTTGTCAGATTCTGGTAGTTTTTAAGGTTAGAAGAAGGGAGAATATGATTGGTTCCTTAAGGGTTGTCACTTTTCTTTTAGACTCTTTTTGTACATGAGATTTGGTGTGTCTGTTTTTTTTTTCTTCTTTTGTTTCTGCATTGCGTCATTGTAGGGAAGCCATCCAACTGCCATTTAAGGGGTTAGAGAGGTTTGTATTCCTCGTACTGTGAGAATAGCTTCCTCGAATGTACTAGGAATTGTATGTTTAGACACAGCGGGGCAGATGTATTAAAGTGCTGGGTTTTCACATATGCATTTCACTTCAAAGCCCCCCTTTTGATATAAAGGCATGAATCAAGTATGATTCAACTTTACACATGCATTAGTCTTCCTGTCGGATCCATTAACATTTGTCCCCTTTCTTGCAGTAAAATGCATAATTTTACTGATGAAAATGCATTTCAACTCCCACTTCTTTCTCCTTGACATCTATTTAGTGCAGCTAAAGTGTTTTTATAGAGCAGAGCACCTGTTTGTGTGTTAAGCAGGCCAATTTACATGAATGATAAATGTACAAAAACACTTGGGGGTTATTCACAAAGCTGCCGTAGGCAGCCAAGTGAATAACCCAAGTGAAGTGAGCCGAGCGCTATTCGGCTATTCACTTCTGGCTTGTACGGCTGCTTTCAGCCGTACATCGGCTGCACTTAGGTCAGCTGAACATGCTGAGCCAAAATGCAGAAGGACTTCGACTCAGCTGATCCAACATCTGAATCGGCTGAGCCGAAGCTCCGGCAGCTTACTCGCTGCCGTTCGCCCTATTCACATAGGGGCCGAACGGCAGTAAATGAATAGTCCAATGCCGCCGAGCGGCATTCGGCTCGGCTGTTCTGCTTGGTACCTCTGTGGTACTGAGCAGAATAGAAAATCAATGAAAATAGCCAAGAAGAAAAATGTTTTAAAAAATGTATATAAATAGTAACATTTAAAAATAAAGATTTAAAAAAAAAAATGTATAAAAAGAAAAACAATTGGACAGAGCTAGCAGTGACGGCTAGCTCCACCCAACTGTTTCCCATTGGCCGGCACCTGCTAATCTTCTAGCAGGTCCTGGCCAACGAATAACTGGGCAGAGCTGGCCGTGATGTCGCGGCTTGCTTTGTCCAATTGTTTAATAAAAGCTCAGCGTCCCCAGGTAATTTGGGGATGCTGACCTGTCATTACAACTGGGCAAAGCCAGCTGTGAGATCATGGTTGGGTCCACCCAGCTGTCATTTGCGGGGCGAAAGGCCGGCATTCGGCAAGCCGTTCGCCCCACTTCAGCTGTCACTTCGGCTTAGTCGAGCCAAAGCATATGCCTTAGGCTCGACTGAGCTGCTCGGCAGCCTTCAGCTACTGTGCGGGCTATAGTGAATAGCCCGTGCAGCAGCCCTTCGGTTTGACTGAACCGAAGAGCTCCGGCGGCTGAAGAGAGCTGAAGGATCAGCCGAAGCTATGACTGATCCTTCGGCTCCTTCGTGAATAACCCCCACTTGTGTTATGCAGTTTTTCCATTTATTATGCATTTGTCCCATGGAAAATCCCTGTTCTAATGGTGTCTCTCTTACATAAGGTGTGCAGCAACATGCTTTGCTGCATATGCATAGGTGTGAGAGGGCCCTTACTCCCCATTATGAGGGCCAGTTACATTATGACCAACTTTTCCTGGCAGCTTTTGAAATGTTGAGCAATGTTTCTCACAGCCATCTGATTCAGATCGGCCATGGAAAATGTTATAGGATTGGTGATGCAGAAAGAGAGAGAGGAAGTTACACATTGGCTGTGAGAAGTACATTCTCAGTGGGGTTTTCTCTGCTTTTGTAGCACTGGATTTAATAGTTTAGATCAAAGTAAAATGAGCAAACTCTCTAATTTTAGCATGGCACTAGTTACTCATGGATTTGTTTTCCTTCTTGCGTATGATTGCACTTTAGTTTTGACAGCATATACATAGTGCTTAACCAGCTGTCTTAAAACACAACTCTAGGTTAAATTGTTGTTGTTTTTTTCTCACCTAAAGATGTCCCCCAGCCAGTGTATAAGTAAGTATATATTATAGCAGCTCAGGTGCAATACTTTTCTTCAATTAGGAGCTGGCACCTATAGTACCTCTTCTTTGCCACAAGATGTCCTCAGTTTTCCATGTTGACACAGTGTCATTCAACAGAAGACTGAGGACATACTGTGAGTGCAGGTTGTCTTAGGCCACCAAGGCATCCTGCACTTGCTGTGTAAGAGTAAAGAGCAGTGCTTACTTCATCACACTGGTACTGCTCTGCAGAAAAGAGGTCTACCCTGCCTGAACAATAGGCGAAAATACTTCGAGTAAGGGTCACAAGGGGGATTGATTTGGCAGGGAACGTGGTTTACAGACCCCAGATTTGGTCTTTGTGCATAAACTTCAAAAGTCATTTATAATGATTGAAAAATTGTGATAATGTGACAGTTGTGTGTCTGTCATAATTCCATACATTTTTATTTTCTCCTTGTGCAAACTGCCAGTAAAATACAAATTGAGCGTAACTTCAGATAGATTTTAACATGAAGACATTTTTTAAAAATACACACGTTTTGACATGAATAAATAATTGTTCCCAGCCTAGGCAGTCTAGGTAACATGATCTATGATTACTACTGCATAGTGTCTGTTTTCAACAAAGAGATAAGAGGATCAAACAGACTACTCAATGTACGGAGGTAATGATTAACCATGCACAAGCACTAGATATCTTTGATCTCATGGGTAAGCAGAGTATACATTAATATACCTTGATATTGTTGTTTACTTGTTCTCTCTGCCTAGTAAAAAAAATGTTACCAAAAAGGGATTAGCTGGTAAACCGTTTTACCAATCACATTGCTATCATGGGAGGACACTGCTTCTGTTACTAAATATGGGCCTTAAGGGACATGGGTGAGTCATATGCACATAAGACTTGGTCAGATCTCTGCTATTACAAGTAGTGCTGGCTTAATATCCCAGCAGTAGACATGGCTAAATATGTATACACTTATACAAGTTCCTAGATGTACTGTAGACAATGTAGATGCCGTGTTTTTTCTTTTTCCTGTTTGATTCAAATGGCACTCTTTTATATGAAGGCCAATCTGTACAACAATCTGTAAGATGTTCGTGCCTTGGCGGGTTAAAGGCAGATATATAAGCATCTCAGATTTTCTTTGAAGAGCCATTAATCTATTTAACTAGATTACTGCAGTTAAAGAATAATCAATGCGCCAAGGCCTCACACGTCTTTTAAGATCAATATCAGAACTATCAAATGAGAGCCCACCTCTTCAGGAGATATGGATCCTTGAAAACCACTATTCCAGATTCTGGGCATTATGTTCTGTTGATCATGGCTGTTTAGTTTATAAATGTTGTATGCATATGTTTAAGATGTTTAGTGCTCTGGCCATTTAAAACTTTGCACACATTGTTTACTTGCCTTTTTTTGGAATGTCACAGCCTATACAAGTTCTTTTTTGCAGGAGAACTATTATAAAAAGTAATTCATGGAGGAAACAGTTTAGGTGTTATCATAATTATTAATTCTGCTAGGTTTGATAAACTATGTGGTCAAAAGCTTACGGATACCCATAACACCTACGCATATGACCAAAAGTAGGGAGGCGCTCCTCCAATTTACTTATAGTAAAGGGTACTGTTAATGCTACAACATACAAAGTTACTTTGGGCAATTCTGCCCGTTCAGCCTTGTGGCTACAGTTTAGGGAAAGCCCTAGTCTGATTCATAATGACCGTTCCCCTGTGCACAAAGTCAGGTCTATAAAGGCATAGTGTAATACAGGTGAAACTCGAATAATTAGAATATCGTGCAAAGTTCATTTATTTCACTAATGCAACTTAAAAGGTGAAACTAATATATGAGATAGGCTCATTGCATGCAAAGCAAGATAGTTCAATCTGTGATTTGTGATGATTATGGCCTACAGCTCATGAAAACCCCAAGAACCCCAAATCCACAATCTCAAAAAAGTAGAATATTACATGCAATCAATAAAAGGATTGTACATAGAACAATATCGGACCTCTGAAAAGTACAAGCATGCATATGTACTCAGTACTTGGTTTGGGCCCCTTTTGCAGCACTTACTGCAATTACTTTTGCACGATATTCTAATTATTCGAGTTTCACCTGTAAGTTTTGGTGTGGTGTAAATCGAGTGACCTTCACAGAACCCTGATCTTAACTTTATTGAACACCTTTAGAATTAATTGGAACAATGATGGTGAGCCACGGGCACACTCCAAAATCTTATAGAAAGCCTTCCCAGAAGAGTGGAGGCCATTTTAACAGCAGTGGGGAGGCCCAACTCCATATTTAATGCCCATGGTTTTGAAATAAAATGTCAACAAGCTAATATAGGTGTGATGTTCCAGTGTCCACAAGCTTTTGGCCAAGGTGTATGCATTATTGATATACACGCTATATTAGGTATAAGATCCCCCATCCATTAATGCACTCTTTTATGATTGTATTTTGGTGTTGTCTGCTCATAACTTTGAAATATAATGTTTTTTTCTATGTTTTATTCTTTGTTACAATATCTGACTTTGCTTCTCTAGAAAAATGTGGTGGTGGCAGCAAACAAAGTCTCTAGTAAAGTAACAGCCGTGTCATTCTCTGAGGATAGCAGTTACTTTGTCACGGCCGGGAACAGACATGTCAAGTTCTGGTACCTGGATGAGGCAAAGTCATCAAAGGTGAGTTGAGAAATATAAGGTCAGGACTTAATAGGTAACTATAGAATTCTGAATGTTTGCAGCTCTGTTTGCCACCAAAGTTTTCTTGTAGTGTATCTATGTGACCAATAACAATATACAAAACAATAAAATGTTTTACTAATTTACCTGGAAGTGTATGCTAAATTGTATACATGTGTAAATATTCCTCCAGTCGCTCATAAATCTGGGCAATTCGCTTATGGTAAATTAAGGTAGTAGAGCTAAGAAGAGGTAACTTTCAGTGAGAGCCATATTGCAATTTGATGAGCAGATTTAGTGGTACAGGTAACTGAATTTTTGTATGCAAATTTCACCAGTGAAGCTTTTTGCCACTCCCTCCTGCTTCCCCGTCCCTCCTTCCCCTTCCACCTGTTACATGAAAGACCTGTGAGGGGGCAGAGCCACGCTGAAATGCTGCCAATTTATTTTTTTACAACTTCCCATATCTGCCTCCCCTATGGGCTTATTTATAACAGACAACTAATATATTTCTGCTAAACTCTGCTAGTTTTACTTCACAGCTTGGTTTTCTGGTTAATTTTCTCATTCATGTTCAATAGTGCTCAGCTATGCTTTATAATTATGCCTTGTTTGGTTTTCCTAAAGCACCACTACTTTTTAATGGACCCCTATAATTGTATCTAATGATAATTAAGACATGCAGTTATAGAAGGTTACCTATGTATCTTCCAGGTGTTTATCTGCAAGACACTTTATCTGTAGCTCCTGATTTTCCTTTTGCAGTGATTTACTAAAGTGCTCCATGTGGGCCTGATGTTGGGTTTCCACCCACATATGGAGAGTTTCAGTGATGGTTTTTAGTGACCTCACTATAACTATTTCTGCTGCAGTTGGGGCAACCCAGAAGCAGCAGTCACTTAGTTTCTTTGAACCCCAGAATTATGAAAGCATGTGCTCCTTCATGCTGCTATCTACCAGTACTAATGTGCCTGTTTATTCTATGACAACCCAGAGAATGTAGATGCTTATACTACAGTCGCTTTTTATTGTAGCCTGCTTTGTTTATTTCTCTGCCTTCTAAGCTGGCACGAGCTGTGTGATTTCATGGTCTTCCTCTTGCCAGCTGAATCATGCCAGCCGGTGTAGGAAACTGAGTGTGATCACTTCTGACTGCACAGCGAGCACTGATGAATTTTTTTCTCTCAAAATTTATAACGAAGCTTGTTAACATTTGGTGAACATTTGTTAAGAGTCCATTGATGGAGGTACAGATGGAAATAGTAAATTGAGTGCAATGAATCCTTTGTTCTTCATGCTGTACTTGCAAATATGTAAGTGGTTGATTGGCCTAATAAATTATTCTGAGTGACTAATGGAAGTATTTACAGTTAGTGCTTTAGAGTGGAATGTCCTGAAAATGATTTTGTCTGTCACATCTCTAAAATCCCTGTGTATTAAAAAAAGTAATATGGGTAGGCCATATAAAATGTATAGATGACAGCATTAAGAGTTCTATTTAAAAGTGGGGATATTTAGGATGTTACTTAAACTGAGAGTTTTCCTGGTGTAGTCACAACTTGGGGAGTTTTTTTTTTGTTCTATACTTGGTTGATTTCTGTCCATCCCCTTTATTGAAGGGCACTTTCTCTCCCAAAGTGGTGGATCCCATGAAAAAGGGAACACAGCAGATGTTAAAGGAGAACTATGAGGTGAGTGATTTTCACTCAACCTCATAGTTCGAGCCGACGTGTGACAATGAAACTGTCACACGTCGGCTCAAGAGATCGGGAAGTGAGCGAACACATGCCGTCGCTCGCTCACTGTCACTCATGGCTTCCTGCAGGGATTCCTCCCCCTCTCCGTTCCAAACCTCCAAACCTGGCGGAACGGACGGCGGAGGGGGCAGGTACAGCTGGCTCTGCCTCTGGATAGGCAGAGCCAGCTGTCAATCACGCAGCTGGGTGGATCTCGACTGTAATGTCGGGATCCGTCCAAGGTGCGGCGGTTATCAGTATACCGTGAGCTGTAGCTCGCGGTATACTGAGCTTTGGGTCCTGGGAGGATGCTAGTTTATTTCCTCCCGTGACCCTTAGAAGAACTATGGGGAAAAACACTATGCAGTGCGAAATACTTTAAGATTGTTTAAAGTGATCTTGGGTATTTGACTCTGAGCATATGGCTACATTTAGTGAAAACTGCATGTGAAAATGATTAGCAGATGGTGATATACGGCAGCTGAAAGCATTAAAGGAGCAATAGGAAGTCCTCTGAGTCTCAAGTGGAGGGCAAGTTTATCTTTAAGAAAAGTCAAAATGTACTTTAACCAGTTGACATCCGCGGTGTTAAACCCCCTTCCCATCCAGGCCATTTTTCAGTATTCAGCGCTGCGGTACTTTGACTGACATTTATTCCGTCTTGCATCGCTGTACTGAAATGAATTTTATGCCCTTTTTTGGGGACAGATAGAGCTTTCTTTTGGTGGTATTTATTCACCACTGGGTTTTTATTTTTTTACTATATTAAGGAAAAATTACCGAAATGTAAAAAAAAAAAACAGTTTCCCCAATATTAAATGATAAAACATTTATTATTACCCAATTTTTTGGTAAAATATAAAAGATGGGGTCACGTCGGGTAAAAAGACACTAAACATGTCAAGCCTTAAAATTGTGTGCGCGCGCGAAACCTCAAAAAACGATAATACCCAAAATTGGCC
>NW_017306698.1:331834-361369 GCF_000935625.1 Nanorana parkeri | reverse complement strand
TAGTTATTTTATGAGGCAACTTGTGTTTTAGATTTAGCGAACCTTGCACCTGTTGCATAGGCAGTAACTTCTGGAGCTTGTGCCTGAGGTGCCTTTAGCTAAACAATTTTATATTATTTATTAGAAATAATTATAAATGTAATGTATATTTTTTTATATTTAAATTATAATTTATTCTTTTAGGTCAACTCTACCATTCCACTGTTGGGGCGCTCTGGCTTATTGGGTGAACTCAGGAACAATTTCTTCACAGATGTCGCTTGTGGGAAAGGGAAGAAAGCGAGCAGTACCTTTTGTATAACTTCCTCTGGCCTATTATGTGAATTCAATGACCGTCGATTGCTGGACAAGTGGGTAGAGCTCAGGGTGAGTGTGGACAATACACTCTTATTTGTATTACTAAAATAAACCAGATTAATTTGGTACCTTTAGTGTATTTGGCCCCATCAGTTTCCCCTTTTACCAGCTAGTGGTACTGCTGCAATCATTATTAACCTGTGTACAAGAATAGCTGTCTCACCTGCAAGTCTGTAAAGAGAAGTGGAGGTGAGCACTGACCTCCAGAGGTTGGATTTAGGCTTTAAACTATCATTTTTTTTAAACTGAGTCACTGGCCTGGAACCCTACACATTATATGTACATGCTTTTTTAAGATCAGTAACTCTCTAAGAAGGGAAGAAAAGGATGACAGCCCTGGACCATGAACTTTCAAAAGCAAATTAGCAATGGCAGCTCCCTTATTTCAGCCTAATAGGTTCCTTCAAAGGAAACCTGTTATCTTCCGGATAGCTACAACTTAAAGAGCCTCACAAGAGAGCGTACCATGTACTGTCCAGAAAATCCTCCAGAACTGCCCCCTAAGATGGGATTCAGTTCACTAGCAAGGCTTATACTGGTGGAATGGTTTAGGGCCAATACTGTATAGTTGAGGCCTCACTAACCAACTGAAAGAAAGACCACGAAGAGGCTTTTCTGGAGAAGGAAGGTAAAATCAGGCACAATGTCTGTCAGATATTAAAAAAATTAGGAAATTCCTGGCTATACAGTAGATTTTTTGTTATTGCGACTTCCATAGCGAAAAGACTAATCTAAGTCTACATGCACAATTTGTAAATGCTAACAGTTCCTGTTACATGGTTTATCATTCTGTCTCAATGTAATGACTTTTTCCCAACAGACCACCATTGCCAGCTGCATACTGGTGAGCCAGGACTATATTTTCTGTGGCTGTGCAGATGGAACAGTGCGCATCTTCAACCCAAGCAACTTGCACTTTCTCAGCACCATGCCAAAGCCACACTGCCTGGGGGTAGACATTGCTACAGTCACTGAAGCTAGGTGAGCTCAAATGGGGAAAAACATTTTCTGATGTATTTAAATATCCCATTGTTTTTGTTCCAGTTCCTTATGGTACATGCTTACCGATTTAGGAATTAAAAAGAAGTATAAAATTGGGAGCTAGACCCTTTGGTAAAACATAGAAGGTATGACGGAGCTCAAGCACAGATATCTAGCCAATATAGTCCTGAGAGATGGTGAAACCCTCAATTATGATCCAGAAACTACAATACATGTTTTGGGTGGTTTGACCTTAGTGGATCTTGTTCATGAGTCTGTGCCTTTGCACATGAGGCTGTATGGCATTTGATGAAATGGGGACAGAAAGGTGTACACTAGGGGGCAAAATGCAGTCACACTCTTGCACTTATATACTTTACACTGAGGAGCTCACATCCTAGTCCCCTTGTTTGTGGAATAGCAGGATTACAGACAAGTAGATTTTAATGTTTTTTAATTTTTAAGGCTTCTTAATGTTATTTCCTCAGTTTGTTGTTGCTATTTTAGTTTTATTAAAATTCCAGTTACAAATACATTGTTATTACTTGTTTGGTTGAGCGGAATTGATGATGAAAGGGGGCAAAAAGCTGTAAAAGACCAGAAAAGGAACTATGAGAAGAAAGGACATAAAAGGCTAAAATTCCAGAGTGACATGAGCCATCCATTGAATATTGGTTCACTCTTCAAGATGATGGACTGCTGTGTGTCGCTGGAGAGGACATGCATAACCTCATTCTGTATTGTTAGCCATGCGGTTTCCTAGGCCTTGAAGACATGATATGTACTAGTCCTACATTCTGCTTTTGTATGCACAATTTATTTGGATAGGTTATAAATTCATCGTCTGCCTCCAACTCCGAGCAATGGAATGAAGTGAATGGAATTTAGGACCGTCATTCTTACTGTAGTTTTCCTAAGAACAGTCATTCTTTTGATGCATGTCTCTGCCTGTGGGTTCCTTCTCTCCTGACCCCCCAACCCACAGCTGTGTGGTTTGGCTTTCAATAGATCACGTGTTTCAGTCACCAGGCCTGCTATGTTACGACTTTCAGTTGGCCTCTATATTTCGGTTGGTTTGTCTTTCAGCAGCATAGATATGGAGAGTACATACAGTATATCCTTTGAGGAAAATGTATTTCCTCCTTAGGATAACACTGAAGTTCTCAAAGACCATCATTTCACATCTAAAAAAAAGTCACTACTTCTTCATAGCCTTTCTGTGTATGATAGAAGAGCAATGAAATTGTTCTGTCATAGAAACCAGACATTATCATCTCAGATGTGTATATTGATCTATACATTTCTTTAGTTTTGTCTTTTTATATTATTATATTATTATAATGCAGCCACCACCTCTATGGACTGATGAGCTGCAATATATTACATTTTTGTTTTTCAGCTTATATTCTCCTTAATGCCCCACTCCCCAGACAGCCCTGCATAATCTCTGAATTTCTCCAGTCTGAGCTTACCCAGTGTTGAGTAATTTCCCTGTCCACATGTGACAGCCTTGAGCCATTCACTAAGCACCAGCACTGTCACATAGAGTGAGTCAATGCTTCTCCATACCCAGCCAGAAATACCTAGTGTTTTGCTTAACATAAGGCAAATATGCTGCTGGAGAGATGTGGGAGGTGGCATGTCGTTAAAACAAAACCCGCTATTTTGCCCCACAAAGGCAAAGCACAGGTTTACTTTAAATGGGACCAGTTGCAGTTGGGCTTGTGTTAGAATTTAAGAGAATCCTTTTTTTTTTTTTTAAACGGATACTTCAAATCTGTATTTACTATATGTATACAATGTTTGTTTTATGAATAAATGTTTAAAAAAACAGTAAATGAAAGAAAAAGGTTTTCTGTTAATGTTCTGTGATGCATAATGTATTTTTTTTAGCTGAACATATATTTAATTTGTATAGTATATACAATATTTTGTATATTATGAAGTATTTTAGATTTCTTAGTGCTCAGCTTATTTTTCTTGTAGCTCAGCATATGTGCATTCAACAGGATATTCCCTTATTTGTGAAGTGCCTGAAAGCTGTTACAGTAATTGGATCATATAAATTGTCAATGGCTTCTAACTAGATTGATGCAGCAGCATGATCATTTAAAGAATGTCTAGTCATTTACCTTGTCTTCTAACTTACAGCCGCCTCTTCTCCAGTGCTGCAGATGCCAAGTATCCTGACACTGTGGGAATGACCTTTGACCCCACCAACCAGTGGTTGTCTTGTGTGTACAATGACCACAGTCTGTATGTATGGGATATTAAAGACCTAAAGAAAGTGGGGAAAGTCTACTCTGCCTTATACCATTCTTCATGTGTGTGGAGCGTTGAGGTATGACACTTCTGCAAGACGTTTTCTTCTGTTCCTAAGACAGATGGAAAATATAGCTCTATTTTGTGTTTATATTGTTGCTGTAAATCCGATATCTAGCAGGAGGACCACATTTAGTGTGCAAAAAATAAATTTTTCTGTGTATTGACTTTTGTTTTGGCATCTGTAACATACCAAACTTGATAGCAGTGTAAACATAATGATGGATTACAATGTGTCAACTGATCTAAGGATATGTAGTTTGATTATCGTGAAGAACAATATGAGTCCTCATTCTGCCAGTATTCTTAAATTAGATCCAAACTCCATCACTGAAATCTAATAAGTTTTATTATGTTGAAGTGATTCCAAAAGTTGTCTTCACTCTTTTTTAAATATGCAGCTTTCCCTAAAGGAATGCCTGGTGATCCTTCCTTCTATGCAGATCCTTGTGTAGGCACTTCCTTTTTTGGAGTAATAACTGTCTCCCACTTCTCCTGTATGGTCAGCGTGGCACACATGCTCCCTTTAGAGACTACAAGCTGCCAAACTAAGAACTTTCCTTTATAAGAGTGCACAGTACATGTGCTGATCAGGCTCAGAAGATTTGTACAAGTGGACATCCGGCCTCGTTGGTTATATTGTACTGGATCAGGAACATATATACATAGGACTGGTGGAGAATGGGGTTTGGGGGCTGGAGATGAAGGAAATTGCAGTATAATCTCAACACACCAAACGTTATTTTTATTTTGGCTTGTATGCATCAACCCCATTTCTTTGTGTGCATCAAATCCTGTGATTAAGAATCACGTTTTCCCACCCCAATGGCTGGCTTATCTGACGAGGATCGGATAAGGTTCTCAAACCAGTCTGAGCATTCCATCCCCAAAGAGTGGGTAAACAAAGACATCTTCTTGTGCCGTGCATGCAGCATTTGGGGGTACCTGGCAGGTGTTGCATATGCTTGGCAAGAACCCACTTTTGACATTGTAAGCTTGGACTGTATGTTAGCTGCTCCCCTGATTGCAAGCAAAGTGTGTAATGGTTGGTTGTATTTTAATAATTTAAGCAAGTCTTATTTTAATACAAACCCCTTTTCAGTTAGACCAGAATTGTGCTATGAGCATTCAGTAAGGCTGTAGAAACCTTTTAATAATGTTTGTTAAAGCCTTCTTCTTTTTTTTTTTTTACAGCGACTGCTTTTAGGATAAAAGGCTACACATAAGAGTCTCTGCAGCTGTCATCTTTTATGGCATCTCTCTCTAACTACTTTGTATTTGTCACTGTGCTGCAAACAGTACCTAGCTGTGTTCTCTTCAGATTAAAAGACTCCTAGTACTGATGCATAGCCTTGCCTAGATCCATATATGAGCCTTGATCGCTATGAGAAACCAATGCAAGACTCTTAGCCAAAGTCAGGACAGGCCTGCACATACAACTACTTCTCTAGTGCCATTCTCCTACAGTAATACATACATTCATACAGGTTGTTCATTCCTGAATATGATGCTTTGTTTGTGCAACATATTTAATAAACTTCTTGGGAATGTGTGTGGCCCTCTTAATTCAGCAGTTGAGAGACCGTGTTATTACACAGTCATTGAGAGCTGCCTCTGGTGGCTATAATACAATAAATTCCAAATTGGCATGCATAGCTAAATGAGAAGGAGATTTAGGTAAGGCCCATTAGATAACAAACTACAGAGAAAAGACTGGCAACACCACAGCACACTGCCCAATAAATTCCAACTCTGTGGAATAAAGCTATAAACTCCTTTATGAGTTAGTAGATAGTTGGTACCTGTATGATTTGTACTCCGGAATACCCCTCATCTGGCTTTTGGGGTTCTCTTTGGATGGAGCATTTAGACACATATGAATGCTTTAAGGTTATAAAGTGTTTGATGAGAACATACCAATTGTTATGCACAGCAGTGGGCACTGCCTTCCACAAGGAACCCTTTGAAGGCCTAATTTTTTTTCTATCAAAGGTTTGTTATAATTATAACATTACAGTAGGGATCTGTTATGTGGTCACTCTACATACCAGCTATGCTTAGCAGAGGTTGTCTTTAAACTGATTAAACACTTATTTCACTATTAATGTATCTTTTTTTTATTTTTATTTTTTTATACAGACATACCCTGAGATGAAGGATAGCAACCAAGCCTGGTTACCACCCAACTCTTTTATCACATGCTCCTCTGATAGTACCATCCGTCTCTGGAATATGGAGACTTCAAACATCCATGGAACTGCACTACATCGTAATATCCTCAGCAATGTATGTATTCTCCCCACTTGGTCTGACTTCATGTTTCTAAACTGATGAGCACAGGATGTGTTCATATGATTGGGTAGGCATGCTATTAGATGATTTTAATATGATTATCGATTGTTAGTTCTGTCCCTCTTTTATTCTTGCGATAATGTGACAACCTGTTTTGTTTGCTGAAATCATTAAACGTTCTGTCTTGAGCGGTTCCCTTTGTGTTTAAACACCATTTGTTCTTTGAAAGTCTTTTTAACAATAAAGGTTTTATTGTTGTTCTTTTTACATTAGCAACATCTTATGTAATGAAGATTTGACTTCATCGGTGACAAGTGTCAGTGGCAATTGAAAGTAATGTAAAATAAAGTTGCCACCAGAACAAGAATAGCAGGGGAAATCTTTCAAAGGTGGTGAATGTTTAGGTGGCAACGGTCTAAGATATATAATTTGCCTCACTTTTTGAGTGATTTGCTCTCTTTCTGTTGTGTTTACAAAACAGGAAGTGAAGGTAATTCTCTTCATAAATCAATCATAAATAGCTGACATGGGTTTTAACTAGGGATGCACCAAAAGGGAATTTTGAGACCGAATCCGAAATAAAAAATTGTCAGGCTGAAACCAAAAATTACGTTTTTTTTCCCAACCTTTTTTAAAACGTTTAAAACCTATTTTTTTTATTCAATTTTATTTTTGTACTTTATGGCTGGGTGCTCTAGGGCAGTGCTTCTTAAAGTGTGGGATAGAGACACCGACTGACGCTGGGGGAGGGGGGAAAACACTGACTTGCGCTAGGGAGAGGGGGGAGACAACGACCGACGTTGGGGTCCCTTAAAAATTTCCTCGGCCAAAAAGGGGTCACGAGTGGAGAAAGTTTTTAAGAAGGCCTGCTCTATGGATATATCAGGGGTCTAAAGAGACTCCTGATAATCTTTCTCTATTTTAAAAGGGAAATGAGGACACAAAGTCCTCAATTTCTTTTTCTGCAGCCCCAACGCTGAATGAACAGGAAGCCTCCATACTGAGTGCTTGTGTTCATTCATAAATTGTGGACATAGTATAAGTTACTATGTCCACAATCATGAATAAACAGGAAGTGATGTAGATCACTTCCTATTCATTCATAAGTGGTACATAGTAACTCATACTATGTCCAGTTATTTACAACTATTCAGTGATCAGCGGATTGCTGAATGTTTGCTTGTACTCCACTCTTCATCCTGAATGAGCTGTCACAGGGGCCAGAGCACGGCAGTGTGGAAGGAGAGCTCGGCCTCCTGTAACGATCATAGCGCTCTTCATCCTGATACAGGAGGCCGAGCTGGGTGGTGCGGGAGGAGAGCTCGGCATCCTGCAATGCTGGCAGCGCTCTCCTCCCCCACCGCTCGGCATCCTGCAATGCTGGCAGGGCTCTCCTCCCCCACCGCTCGGTATCCTGAAAAGAGAAGCTGGGATTCACTGAATTTTTGGTTGCATTTTCAGCTGTCATGGCGACTTGCCAAAAGTGCCATTTTTGGCCGAAATTTTTTGGTGCATCCCTAGTTTTGATCTTTCCTTACTCCATCCAAAATTTAAAAAACACATTTTATACAGGTTGAATTTTTAGGTATTTAGGGAGGCAACCATGTTGGCTTCATTCAGACCTATGAAAAACTTGCCCGTCCGTTTTAAGAATGCAGCAAGGCGCTGTTTTTGTGTTAAATCGGTGAATGAGTGGAAGTGAGGGGTGGGAGCGAAGAGGAAAATGTATGTACTATCACGTGCTCAGTAGGCCAAGGTCTTTAGGGGATTTGACACCATGGTATAAACAAGTAAGTCACTGTTTAGACCTTTAGGATAAAAAATACCAGGTACAAATATATATTACAACTGGTTTGCAGATATTGTATAGAAACCGCTGTGTTTTATAAGTTACCTCTGGTATATTGGCCAGATTAGAAGAACAGTGTCCTCTAAATACACAGCTCTACGTCCAAATTCTGCCAGCTATAGCTTTCTGTTCATTAGGCAAAAATTGGAAGCAAAGGTTTACCCCCATTATGTCCCACAAAATATTGGGTGAGTGTGGCTAATATGTTCTTCATAAAAGACAGGCACATAGGCTTCTTGACCTTCTTACTAGAGCATGCAGTTAATTGAGGAATTTCTATGTTGTGTTGTTCTTCAAACAATACATCACCATAACTGTGTTTTCCTCATGTTGGCAACTAAATATGTTTTTGCACAGCAAGGCATCAGTTTAACATCTTTCTAATATACTTTAACCCTCTTTTTCCAGGATCTGATGAAAATCCTCCTGATAGATAATAACACACAGGCCTTGCTGGACACTGACTACAATTGTGCTGGCCTGGCTGATAAAGTGGACCCTCAAGTACTAGACACCAAGACTGGCATTCGCTCTGTGTGTGTGAGTCCCAATGGGCAGCACTTGGCATCAGGGGACAGGACTGGTACTCTTAGGTAATGGCATTACAATTGATTAATGATGTTGCTGTGCACAGCTTTATATTGCAGAGTTGACATTTTTACATTCGTTCCATAGGGTACATGAACTACAATCTCTTACAGAGCTGTTGAAGGTAGAAGCCCATGACTCTGAGATTCTTTGTCTAGAGTACTCAAAGGCGGAGACCGGTAAGAATCTCCTGTATTTTGATTCTCATAATTGACTGACTGTTCCATACTATGAATGTCTCTAAATGGGAAATTCCAGACAAATGTTGACTGACAGTGATAGTTTGTTACCCTTAGTTCATTTAGCTGGTTAGATGTCTTTTTACTGGCATGTAGCTTTCTCACTGTACCAGTTTGAACTAACGCATTTTCCAGCTTGCAGAGAAGAGCCTAACAGGGTTATTCCCAAAAGGGTGAAGAGTTTGGAGAAGGCAGGAGAAGTGAACGATTTAGGCCAAAATAGCGGATTTGGAAACATATTCCAATTAAGCTCACTTTCTAGTTTCGGCTAGATTGTTCTCCTGCCTTCTCCAAACACTCCACACTTTTGTGAATAACCCTGTAAGTTTTTAATGGCCTATATGGTAATTTGCCAGACCTTTCAACATCTATAGCAAGCACAAAACAGTCTGCTCTTGGTAATGTGCCAGGTCAAGTAATATGCCAGACCATCTAACATACTGTATACAACAAGCACAAAACAGCCTGCTCCTCTGCTCTGCCTTTCTAAAAACATCCACCAGACCTTTAGGCATATCCTTCACAAGAGTTCATTGACTAAGCTCAGGAGACTCTAATCAGAAAGGCAGAGAGATGATCAGCAAAGTGTTTTGTACCTACTTGAGTGGGTCATGATATACAGGTTTAGTGTATTAGCTGTTGCTGTGGTACATCATTGTTCAGGAAAACCAAGGAAACCTGGCATCTGATATTTTCATGGATGGTCAGCAGTTGCAATTGTAATCACATATTTTACAATAGAGGTTGCACATACTTTTTATGGTACAGCTTTGGGTATCCATTTATAGTTTCTGTGGCTCACAGTAATCCGCCTCTGACTGTTTATGAACCTCTAAAATGTTTCTTCATAGAAAGTTATTGAATTAATAACACTTTTTAACCAAACTGGGTACCCCAAACGCTGATTTTTGCAGTACCAACCCACAAGGTGCACACCTGAGCTTAAGGATGGACCTACCATTACCATAGGATCTCCTGCATTGCTACCTGATAAACTTTAATGCATGAATGATTTATCTGCTTCTGTAGCCATGTTGCACCTTCTGCAGGGGAGTTTTTATTTAAACTGTGATTCTGCTTTAAATTTCTAGAAAGTGTTTTTACCTTGAGAATTTGTACTGTCTTAAATCCATTAGGGACATCTGTCAGTTAACACATGTATCCTTATTTAATCATTTTCTTCTTCCTATTATCAGGATTAAACCTCCTGGCTTCCGCCAGCCGAGACAGACTTATCCACGTTTTAGATGCTTCTAAGGATTACAGCCTCCAGCAAACTTTGGATGATCATTCTTCATCTATCACTGCTGTAAAATTTGCCGGTAATTTCTTTGTTGCTTCTTACAAAGTTCAGTGTTATCTGAAATTTGATGGCACTGCGTCATTATTATACACAAGCTCTGTTACTTTTCCAGCTAGCGATGGTAAAGTGCGGATGATCAGCTGTGGAGCCGATAAGAGCATTTATTTTCGCACTGCTGAACAGGTACGTGAATTTCCGATATCTTTACACTTACAGTAGTGACAAGTGCAAACAACTCATCATTACCAAATGCAGTAAAGGTCTATAAACATGGCCCTACTATTAAACCGCAACCCTCTGACAATTAGATCAGTCATATCAAACAGTCAGCAGCTGTATTGTGGCTCTTCTAACAGTTATAAGAAACGCTTTGAAATGTTATGTGTGATGTATACTTGTTTGTGCATGTAATAAAAGTTATGGTCCCTTTGCAAAGACATCCAGCATTCCTCTTTGATTATACACTGAGTGGCCAGATTATTATGACCACCCCATCAGTACTTCTTTGGGCCACGAGATGACTCCACGAGATGTTGAAAGGTGATGCGAGGAATCTGACACTGCACTGTTGCCATTCTGTTGTCTTGTACCAGTCTTGCCACTCTCCGTTCTGCCCTCACATTGACTAGTCGCCGACGGCCACAATTCGCACGTTCAGACCCAGATTTTCGGCTGACAGTCCAGTCTTTAAACACTTTAACAACAGCTGCTCTTGAACATTTAATGAATTCTGCTGTTTTGCTGATACTCACTCCATGGCTCCGAGCGCCAACAATCATCCCACGTTCAAAGGCTGTTAAATCGCTTTGTTTACCCGTATCTTCAGAAAAAATCACTTCTACTGTCGTGGTAAACAACCTGCTTCCCTATTTATAATGGTCTGACCCTCTAGCAACTTCAGCGCAAAATTGTGCATTGCATTAATGCATTTTATCATTTATTGTAGCACACAGGTCTTTTAGGTAGCAACTATGATACCATAATGTGTTAAGTTCATATGGCCAGATCCACACTGCGCAATCCATAGTGAGCTGCTACCGTATACTCTCCCAGCCAGTTTGTTGTCCATTATTGGGATGCATGATAGAAAGCCCATTCATAAGAATGTATGTTATTTTCTCCATGCATAAGCAGAGGGAGCAAGGCACTGTCTGGAGAGTTTGCAGTGGTGGTCCGGTTGCTCCCTGTGGCATACAGAGCACGGATCTTGCAGAAATGTGGACACATGGATATAAGAGGGGGTTTGAAATGGGGGGTGGGGGATGGGGGCGCGATAGCTTGAAAGATGATAATAAGAAAGTGGTTAGCCTGTAATTCATTTGTCCTAAAGAGAAGCTGATTTTTGTTTATTTTACGATTTGGTAATTGTGACTTTCTTTCTCAGACAGGAGAAGGTGCCATCCATTTCAAACGCACCCACCATATAGTACGTAAAACAACTTTGTATGATATGGATGTAGACCCTGGCCTGAAATATGCAGCCATTGGCTGTCAGGACAGAAATATCAGGTAGCGTCTAATTTTTATATTTTAGCTTTGTGTTTTCATATGCAGAATGGAAGATCAGCAATAAGATGTAAAGGAAACTGCTCTGGCTTGTAACTGTAAAGCTTGCAGACATTCTTGTATGTTTTGTATGCCATGACTTGCTAGTGGCAATGAACCCATTCCGGCCACACAGAATTGTCTAAATTGATCTGGCATCACTAAACTGAAATCTGATTGCTGTGGATTACTGTACTTTGCTCATTGTATTTTTCATTGCTTTGTTTATTGACTATAGTAATCAATAGTAACAAAGCATCTTCTTTGAGTACCCTTTGAGCCTAATCAGCCTAATATTTTACCCAAGTCCGGGACTACCTGATACATTTCTTAAGTATCAATAATGTTAAATTACCCTCTTGTTTTGCTTTTCAGGATATTTAACATAAGCAGTGGGAAGCAGAAGAAGCTGTACAAGGGCTCCCAAAGTGAAGATGGAACTCTCATTAAAGTAAGTATATCCAGCAGGTCACTAGATTCATACAGAAAACACAGCCTACAAGCCCAGCTATTTTGTTTTTAATATGGCCATTCCTCTCTAGCACCTGGTTAGGTAGCTCCCATAATGCCCTGGCCAATGGGTAAATTGGCGATCTGGATACACAATGGCCAACTATGTAAAGTACAGCCAAATACTTCTATAGTTCAATATAGTAAGAAGGAGCAACATCAGTGGCAATACAGCTGCAGCACCACTGTCATATTTCCAGTATTGACTCTGGTATTGGCCCGATCACTCATGCAGGAGGCCAGGCAAATGTATTCCTCCTTTTTTTTTTTTTCTCTCCAGAAGATCATGTCTCCCCAGCCAGAGCAGTGTATGTAGGCCAACCACTAAACATCCATGGAATCCTACAAATATATTACAAATTACAGAATTGATTTTTTTTTTAATGGTATTGCATGTTCTGTATACAATCAGCTATAAATATGGGGCCTGAAGTGCAGAAAACAAAGATGCATCTCTATATGCTTTAGCATCCTCCTAGTTTTCCTTTTGACTTTTTCTTTTTTCCACTCAGGTGCCTTGTGTACTGGAGATCTGTCTACATGTAGAACAATGTATAATTGAGCAGTAAATGCAAAAAAACCGTTGCAATGTCAGAAACTGAGTGGGGAGCTATTTTTGCATCTAAGATAGAGAAGGCATGTTGCACTCCTTACCGGAAAGCCCCGTATTCGGGGAAGGGTGCTTGGAATGACTGCGGATGGCGCCGCAAGTTGCAACTGATATGAGAGAAATGTCACCAGCACACCAGATTCCTTCAAGGATAATCGATCGTTGGTTTATTGAAAACTCATGTCATTTAACACAAGCGCTTTGGGGGCCGCACAGGGTCCCTTCTTCAGGCATAGCAATGACGGATGAAGTAATTTGGGGGGCTGGTGACATTTCTCTCATATCTATTTTTGCGTCTGTTTCATAGTCAATAGGGTTTATTTACTAGGGAAATTTGCGAAGTTCTCCTCATTCACTTTGCAAAGTGAACATGCTTAATTCATTTAGTAAATCAACCCCATTATGCCATTCTAAAATGTTGCAGTATTTGGGGGGAGTGCTTGTAAAATGCCCTGTATGTATTAAATGCTGTTGAAGCCACGTGTAGTCTGCGCACAGTTCTTTTAAACTGTATATCTGGGGGAAAAGAAAAACACATTCAAAACATGTCTGCATCACAGGTACTGTACATTTTTCAATGCTTTATCCCTTTTAAAGCACTCGAGCACGGAAGAATTCCTGTTGATCTGCCTGAAATCCAGTGAGCTATGAACTTCCTGTTTGGGATGACCATACATAGCCTCTGCTGCACTGACATCCCGATCATTGTCAGCCCTGCCCAGTTCTCCTCTGACAGACTACAGCATACCGCACACCCTCATCTCCATACCAAAAGGAAAAAAGGTTCTCCTATGTCCATTTAGCGAATTTTCTCTGATTCTGGAGGGCCGCTGATTCAGTATGGCTGTTAATCGGAAAAATATTTTGTTTGCCCTCTTTCGTAATTTGGCTACTTATTATATGAATATAGAAATGTCTACAATCCAAGGCATTTCTCTGCTTAGTATTCATATATGATGCTTCTGTCCAGGGACTGTACATGTGTGCTGACTGAGGATAGAAGGGTTAAGTGGATTTTCCAGGACAGTCATAGATTTTTTGGCTCCTTGCTTAGTAGTAAATGCTAATCAGCATTATTTACTGCTGACATTAAAGCACAGTCAGCGAACTGGACATAAATCCGCAGGGAATATTTCAAGCTCTAGTAATGATTTGTATACATGGTAGCTGTGCTTTGCATGCAGTGTGTATGTGTGCATCGTTTTCTCTCTTTATCTATCTCTATATTGTACTCCCATGTCTGTGACTGGCGCTGCCATCTTGGTGTCTTGTACTCTTTATTTCTTTGGAATTTTGAGTGTTATTATTGTTAGGGTAATAAGGTTGGGGGGTGATTAAAGCACTAAAGAACCAAATGTCTATCTTGTTCTAGAAATTTGTCAAATGCAACAGCCCATTTCCACCTTTGCAGAGAAATTTAAAAAAAAAAAACACATGTCCGCAATAAACGCTGAGTGTACATGAAGTAGGTATATGCAGTTGACCTATATGAAAACAAAGAATTACATTTTTTGTTAGCTTTTCTCCATCTCCTCATGGAAATGCCTCTGTGTTTTGCAAGCTCTGTTTGAGCTCTCCCATTCATTAGTATTCATAGTGGCACCCCTTCCCCCAGACAGTGTATTGTGTGGAAAGGCAGAGCTAGTGTTTCATGAGCATGTTACAATGAATCAAAGGGAGGGGGAGAGGTTTACAGCCTTATTACCATCCGATTTTCCTGTGGAGAAAATTTAGAAATTTTAAGGCTCCAGGCCTAATAAAACCTTCATTAAAAACAAACAGTAAAGCCTAAAATGTGAGTCATGAAAATGTGCACATGTATACATCATCACTGCACCTCTTCAGTACCACAATAAATGCAAATAACTTACAAAGGTGGAAATGGACTTTAAGCTGCACTGAGAGCTGTATAAAAAGATAGAAGTTGATTGGTCATTATGGCCATGATGTCATACCAACACATAGATGAATAGGATTTCCTGGATGCCTTAAGGTAAATCTGTGAGAAATATGGCTGCTGAGTTTTTTTCCTTAGAGGAGAACTATAAGGTGAGCGATTTCCACTCATCCTCATAGTTAGAGCCGATCTGTGACAAAGAAGCTGTCATATGTCGGCTCTATCGATCGGTAAGTGAGCAGAAACATGCAGCCAATCCGCTCACTTCCCAATCGTCTCCCTGCAGTGAGCAGTGATTGTCAGTCACCGCTCCCCGCAGGGATTCCCCCGTCCGATCCTCCAGTGCTGAGTGGAGAAACGAACGGTCAGGGGGCGGGCACAGCTGGCTCTGCCTCTAGATAGTCCAAGCCAGCGGTCACTCACGCAGCTGGGTGGATCTCAACAGTATTGTCGGGATCCGTCCTGGCTGCAGCGCCCTTAGTATATGGCGGGCAATAGCTCGCGATATACTGAGCTTTGGGTCATGGGAGGAGGTTATTATACGTCCTTCCGTGACCCTAAAGAGAACTATGGGGAATAACACTTACCCCATAGTTCTCTTTTTTAATAGCAGGCTTTAGCGCTGGCAGGAATTGAGTCTTTGGGACATCTCTGCCTACATGCTCATTACATGACAAAACTGGAAAATACAGTTAACATTCACTGCTTTTTATATTTCTACCCATACAGGTTCACTTTTTAAGCTTACATTCAGAATCCATCCATGAAATAATTGACCTAAGGATTAATCTGACTGCCACTGACAGTCAAGTTGGAATGTTGTGTTCCCTCAATATGGGGATAATATGGCAGCTGTCTATTTGTGGTTTTATTACTTTCTCTTTAGTCAGCATAGTTAGAGTAGGCTTATCTTGATTCACTTTTTACTTTTTTTTCTGTTATTTTCAGCACAATTTATTTAGGTCATGGTTGTCACTTAGTACCACAGTAATGGATCTTGCTTGTAGTACTGTATTTGTTTTACAGGCTACCTGACTAATGCATGGTCTAGTAGACCAAATAAGGTATTCTCATATGTAAGAAGCCTTGTCCCTACACAATTGAGGGGCTCCGCCCTGCCAGTGCAAAATCCTGGGCTGTGCTACAAAACTACTGCAGAAATCTTCAATGCAATTTATCAATTAGAGTCATTTGGTATCTGTTATTTCATTTTGTAAACCATGTTTGTGTTATACTCTTATGCCCTAGCTGTAACAAGTCAACACAAAGGGCTTTTTAGAATGCTGAGTACTTATATCTGCCAGCCTGGTCAGCTCTCCTTAGCCTTACCAAGGTGGTGGTGATTGGTTGTTGTAGGTATATCATCTCAACATCTCTATTGTGTCAAGTACACCCTACAATTTTCTTTTTGTAGCTCTTCCTCTGCAACTAATTGTTTAATCTTATTCTTGATTCCTCCAGGTTCAAACGGACCCATCTGGGCTTTATATCGCTACAAGCAGTTCAGACAAAAACCTATCAATCTTTGACTTCTATACTGGGGAATGTGTGGCCACCATGTTTGGACATTCAGGTAATAACATTTTTCAATTCCTTACCACCCGCAGTCTGGCTTATCATGCTGCAGATGAATTAAAAACATCTCCCTTTAGAAGTCACCAGGCGAAACTTTGCACAGTGACTTGAGTCAATCGGCTTCAGTCAACCTTCATGTATTCTGACAGTGGAGGATGCCAGTTGTCAGAATCCAATAGTTGCAGTGGGAGATTCGTCCATCCACGCTAGCTAGACTATTTGTATTTTGGTATATTCTGACAGCACAACTGATTAGCTTTTTTTTTGTGTGTGTGTATGCCTGGCATAAGACTCCTGTGTCCTGTACAAGGGTATGGCCAATCCTAGGTCTACTACAGATCTTCTGCATATATAAAATGCAAAATAGTTTGAAATGTCGTCGTTTTTACTTGAACAACAAATAATGCATCCAATTACTTTAACTAAACCGTTTATAACTGTTTTACAGAGATTGTGACAGGAATGAAATTCACCAATGACTGCAAGCACCTTATAACTGTGTCTGGAGACAGGTATGCATGCCATTGGGAATACCCAGTGCTTTTGTACATATTGTTCTTTATACTAAGATTAAGAAAGTAAAATTAAGATCATAAACTAAGAAATATTTATTGAAAAAAAAAGTGTATGTGTAATAAATGTCACAAACATTGTGTGTATAGTGGCTGTGTAAACCTAGAGGGATTGACCCAAGTGACAGGTATGTTTTGAATGCTGTACTTTGGTTTCAGTTACAATAGGTGGCATGGGTGGCAGATGGAACTGAGAGTTGCTGGATACTTTGCAAATAAATGAAGTCTGCATGTAGGCTTTGGCAGGTGTCTTCACCTATATGATGGCAGCGGTTCCAGCCACAGTTTTCAGCATGGAATCACTTTAGTGCCATTATCTGCCTTATCTTCTAAGCTAAACTCTTTTAAAATGGAATTATGTATTAAAAGCTTAAAATCAATGGTTCCTTAAGAATAATGTAGGAACACATTCCGTGAGATGGACCCAAACCCAAAAGTTCCCATAGCCTTTTTTGCGGTCATTGGATATGAACCTTTTGTATTTTGAGTGCTTGTAAAGGCACACTGGCACTTGGGGATGATGAAATGAGCTGGTTTATATTAGGGGAATGCTCTTATTTGTGACAAAAAGCCCATTAATGCTTTATTTCTGCAGCTGCATTTTTATCTGGCGCCTCAGCTCTGAGATGACCATCAGTATGCGCCAAAGACTGCCTGAAATGAGACAACGTGGGAAGGTAGTGGAGAAAACAACGCCCCACAAGACACCCAATTCACGGTATGGAACTGGAATGGAAAGTTTTTTATACATTTTTATACTTGAAGATTTTTTTTTTATGCTGGCTTGTATTAACCTTCAATTTATGGGGGCCACTATTGCTGCTACACTTAATTTTGAAAATACTAGTTGCATGAAGGTTATTGTGATGCACTGGTTTCAATGGTTTATGAAGAAGGCGGTTCATAAAAGTCCGTTATTTTTTTGCCCACTTGTTCTGGGTCAGTAAATTTTAGAAAGATCGGTTACCAATAGAAGCCGCCATGTTTATTTCTTATTATGGGTTTCCTTTAATTCCCCACATTTCACCTGAGTGCCACCTGCAAATGAAAGCTGCTGGTATAGTACACTGTGAAAATTCATTGCATCTGATCAGTTGGCATTTTAAGACTTGAAAGCAAGGACACTGTGGGGTATCCACTTTCATTTTCATCGAAACCACACTTTGAAAAGCTGATTTAGAACAAGCCTTTCAGATCAGATCCCTTTTTATAGCCTTTCTGATCTTGGTGTGGTTTTAACATTTAACTTGTTCTAGTCCCAGCCTAGATGTGTTTGATCACTCAAGTCTTTCTATGTTTACAGACGAGAGACTATTGCAGTGATGTGTCCAGTTCCTGCACTATCATCTGACAGCGACAAAGAGGGGATTGATGAAGCGAGTGATGAGGAGATCACAGGTAAGGCAACAAGTTTCTTAGTTAGACCTTGTCAAGTTAAGTAATGCGTTTTCCTTGTTTTGGTTTTCTGTGTTCTCCTAAGGTTTACAGAGGCATCCTGGTTTTTGTAGTTTTCTTTGTATACAGCGTTAGAGGCTTTACTTTATATTTTTACATTTTCCAATAACCGCATTATTTCATGTTTTAGGTTTGGTTAAGCCCCCAAATATTGCTGACTCATTTAAAAGAAGTGGATCTTATTGGGAAATGAAGAAGGTATGTTTCCAAAGGTTCTTGTGTTGTGTGCCAGGATCCAATTAGCCGTTATGAATGAAATTGCGTGGTTTACTAAAGATTTATGATCAGTAGAATTGTACATATTGTCCTAATCGTTTGTTTTGTAACAATGTATCTGTGTTTAATGATTGAAGTGATCAGATACAAGACCACCAACAAGTTCTGGCTGTCACTAGGGCTGGATTACTAAAGGAGTATAGACTGTTCACTTCTCAAAGCAAATTAATAAATTCAGTTAATCTGTCCCCTCTCTCTCTCTCTCTTCTCTCTCCAAAAAGAAAAGCAGAGAGCAAAGGGCTAGTCACCAGTATCAACTGGTTACCACTTTCATGCCTTGTTCCACACTGCCCAGGTATAGAGACAGCCATCTTGGTAGAGGCAGGACTTTGCTTCTTTATGGCAGCAGTGGCCCCTGATGACTGGAGGGGTAATGATCAGATCAAGGTGCAACAGGAGAAGTGCAGAAAGTCTAGATCCACAGAATGAATAAAGTAGAAGCAGGGATATCCTTGCACCTCATGTCTTGAGGTACTGCTTTTCCTCCAGCAGGCCCTCGGGGGAACAATGAGCAGCATAGTAACGTACCTCCCAGCTTTGTAAGACGAGAAAGTGGGACACCTTCCAACACGGGTTTAAGCCATGGATGCACCCCTGCCATGCCACAAATTATGCCAACCATTAAGAATTTGTATGCCAAAATATTTTGGTTAAAGCTAGATTTGTTGTTTTTTTTACCCTTACGTTTCCTTTATACTGGCTTTTCAGCATGGCAAACAAGATAAGAGATAAAATAAAGGTTTTAGTGCAAAGCAACACTTTTGGTAGTTAGTATCTTTTCATATCTGTATATGAAACCAAGAAGAGGGACAACTAGCAAGGAAAGAGGGACAGGGAGATTTGGTTCCAAATTAGGGACAGTTGGGAGGTATGCAGTAGTGACATCACCATGTCTCACTCCAAATCTCATGAGTCTAGCAGTCTGCGACAGCAGTGCCTTAGATCTCACACTGCAGAGATAGTTATGAGGATACATAACAGGAGTGCCTAAACAGTCACATGACAGGAAGTGCACTGCTGAGAAATTCAAGCTAAAAGGTAACATTTTAAAGGTTCTGCAAAATTAAACTTTTTAGATGATCCCTATAAGATCTCACATTTTCACTTTATCTCAGGTTCACGTAAGACTATGCCTTTTATTGCTGCAGGAAAGTATATTGTAAAGTACCTAGATTGGCATTGCAAGTTTATGATCTACCGGGACACCTAGATCGTTTTCTATCATTGACTCACCCAGATGTATTCTACCTAGATTGTATGAAACATGTTTTATTTTGTACGTACATCACATGTATATTTTCTGGCTGGAAATAATGCACAAAATGAATAACTGAAAGAGGGATTGCTAGTTTGTTATACAAGTCTTTCAATTGAATAGTGGTAATTTTTCTTTTCTATCCCAAGGGTAAGGAGGCTTGCATTCCCCAGCGTTCAGACTCTCTTGATAAGACACCCAGACAGCGTGTCCGCTGGTCCCATCCTGGAGACCTTGAAATGACAGTGAAGTCGATGCTCGATCTTCGTCAGCTAGAATCTTTCTCTCCGTGTGATGACCTCCTAGGGCACCACGAGGAACAGGGGGCAAAGTTCCTGGATGCAAACCCACAGGCTAGTATGGTGAGGAGTGTGCACAAGCATAGCACCCTTAGTATAGTGCAGTTCATTTTGTACAGCAAGCTTTCTTCAAAATGGTACTGGAGGAAACATTATGCCGTGTACTCTATTTATTTTGAAGGTAGAAGTTAACCTTTTGATCTTTTTAATTTTTAAACGTAAAATTACCTTACCACGTTTTGGACTCCAACCAAGGCTAGCCTATCCTAAAGCTTTAGTTAGGGGCTAGGGAGGGTTAGTTTTTAAAAAATACTGAACTTGTTCTTTACATGGCAAATTATGATTGAATGACTAATTGTATATAAAGGGGCTTTTGCCTTCAGCAAGGGGATACTGCAGATCTAAAGCTAAATCAAATGTTCTGTCTTGGTGACAATGGTCCCCATGACTAGTAGAGTTTACATTTTCCCATTAGGGACAGAGATGGCAATACAAATCTGGCAGGGGTTTCTAACACTTTACTGCTTCAAATCTATTTATCTTTAGATATTTTATAACAATATTTTTTTTTAAACTATTTATCTGTTCCAGGACCCCTTTGTCCCTCATTGTGGCCCTACGCGTCCCCGTGTTATTCGGTTAATGTCATGTGAGGATGGAGTTTTTAAACAGGAATTGGATACACCAGAGGGCAAAGAATGTGTCATCTACCCTGATACAGGGGAGGAACAGGCTTTGGATACATTCAGGTAACCTATAATACTTTGCTGGCAACCAGTTAGTCATGTGAAAAAGATAACAACTTCCATGAGTCCTACTAACGTTCACATGATTGTAGAGTATA
This sequence comes from Nanorana parkeri, assembly GCF_000935625.1. Classification (NCBI taxonomy): domain Eukaryota; kingdom Metazoa; phylum Chordata; class Amphibia; order Anura; family Dicroglossidae; genus Nanorana; species Nanorana parkeri. The sequence goes on along the minus strand of NW_017306698.1, from coordinate 340,600 downwards.
TGTGCCTCCCGTGCCGTCTTTCTCTGAAGTTTGCGAATAAAATGTGAGGAAAAGCAACTGTTTTTTAATACATAGTTTTAGTTTGGGGCGTTCCCTGAACAGCAGGCTTACTTTGTAGTAATGCTGAAGCAGTGCTGGGAATCTGTACTAGCTATGTCTGTGAACTGATGGCAGCAGCACCCTCCATAGGCTTTAAAAATGTTTGCGCTTAAAGGCCTTTTTGCTTAATGTGGAATATTCTGGCTGCTGTGAACAACAATTATATAGTGAACTTATGTTTTGAATGAGTGTACCATATAGACTTTTGTTTTTAAAAAAATCATAAAGAGTTGGAAATGTTTATTTCTATAGCCTATTAACTGGTTCACTTCTAGTGCTATTCAAAAATAGGGGATGTCCATACTGGGAAAAAGATTTCATGTGAATTATTAGCCAAAAGGTATCTGGGCTCCCATGACAAAATACATACTGTATGTTTCTATGTATTATTCTGCCACCTAGTGGGGGCAGAAACTGGAGTGCTTGAAGTGAGCCTATTGAGCGGATGCATAATATAGCACAAGAACGATGCATTGTTGGATTGCAATGACATTTGCATATTTTTGCCCTTCATTAAAATTGTGTATGTACAATGAAAGCCTTGTAAAATAAATGCAATCTATTGCACAATCTGAGTGGTTCCATGACCATTTAGAGCGTGAAAACCATTACAGCAGTTTGAAATCTGAACTGCCTAGACTGCAACATATCAGATGGTTTCCACTTATTCCTTGCTAATTGTGCTGAGATCTGCTGCCCTGTGTATCAACTGTTGCGTGTGTCTAATTAATGACTAACAAAACTAAAAAGGGTCTTATTGTTCCTACATAAATGATCAGAAGTCCTCTTTAGGATGCGTTTGTTGCACAGTGCCCTGTTCGGTATATGAAATGCAGGCAGGGTTTTAGCTTCTAGTAGACATCATTGAGACATCATTGATGTTTACTTTTGCAGTGCACAATTTCTGCACTGCATACAGATTATGTAATTTTGCCACAGTGATCACCTGAGATGTTTGCAGCTAACACCGTACAGGGAAATTACCATTAGCTACAATAAAGGTGGAAATAAGTGGTATCACTCTTTTCAGGCCAGCTTGGGAATGACACACGATTGCTCTTACCCTTGCCGGAGACAAATGTAGATTACACAATGTGTGTTGTATGATCACATATATTTTCTAATGTGCGTTACAATGTCTCAGCTGCTTATCTGTGAAATTGTTCTATAGGTTTTTTATTTCATACCCTCTGCTATACAGGCACTATGATTTGTATATGATATATACTTCTGGTGCTGTTATATACTGATCTTTTTTTTGTCATAGTGAGTTTAAGGTAAGAGGTTTCCCTCATGGAAGTTATGATGAAGTACAAGAGAAGCACAGCCCGGATAGTGCGTGCTCAGTGGATTACAGCAGCAGCCGCCTGTCTAGCCCCGATCACCCAAATGAAGGTCAGTAATGGCTTTATACAAGTGGCTGCACTTGTGGATTCTTTCAGGAAGTAAAACGCCGATGTGATTATGCTTTGGTGAGACCAGACATTCTCTGACTCATAGACATTATAGTAGTTCTGGGTTAGAGAAGCTGAGATTTTTTCAGAGTTGCAACCTTGGCAGGCACATGAATTGAGGAAAAGCTGCAACTGTCAGAGCCTAATCACACAGGTATTTACCCTTTAGATCCTTTTAGAGGATACCACCATCCAAAACTTCTGCAATGAAGCCTATATTGTTTTTTGTGGATTATGGTGTAAATATGTGTAAAGTTGTACTTTTACCTGTAGCTTTGACTTGAAAAGCCTGCGATCTCTTCCCTGATGCTCTTTCTGCTGCCAGTCAACATTTGGTGTTGGCCCCACTGGCAATGGAGATGATGGAGAGCAGGTCTTTTAATGCCAACACAAGTGGTATCAACAGAGTGTGCAAGGAGGGGAGGAGAGCATTACATTTTTTAAAAACGGGGAACGTAAAGGTAATTTTACGTAAATTTCACAAATTGGATAGATTTGGGTAGAGGTATTTTCTTCATTGATATTATTATATGCCTAGTATATGATATACACATAATATTGCATAGGAGAACCCATTTTCTGAAAGGTGATTGCAGTTTTCCTTGCTTTGTTCATCAATCATTGCAGAATTGTTGGTCTTCTCTTCCTTCCTTACTGACCCCTTATATGTCCCCAGATCCGTCTGTTAGTCCGACATTATGCTAGCATAGGGCATCGCTAAAGCTATTGTACTAGAGCGTTGTTTGGAGTAATCAGGTTTTCAACTGACCATACACAGAAAGCCAGATTGTTTATGCTCAAACTAGAATGTCCTGTTTGGCCAGATCTGAATGTTCCCATTTGGGGTCCCTGATTCATTTCCATTTAGGGACTAATGAAAATCAGATGTGCTCATTGTGTTCCTGGATTTTCGAACCTGAGAATGATAGTCTTATGAAATGTGCATAACTGTACTATAAAACATACATAATTTAAGTATATGTAATTTATTTACTTTCAACAGATTGTAATTGTCATTTGTTTGTCTCCCAGCATCAGATTGTTTTTTTTTTTGTCGTTTGACAATGATGTCCTTAAAGTAAACCTGCTAGGAAATGTGGTGGCTGCCATTGTTGACTGGGAAGAGTATGCAGTTTAGAAAAGTCAGAAGTCTTTATTTGCCTAACTTATCCAGCTCAGTGACTCAAAATAAGCATGTAACCCTTACAGTGCGGGGTAGCGCCACTGCAATTTTTTTTCATGTCCAGAGTTTTACTTTTTTTAAAACTCTGCACATGTAAAAAACTGCAGTGGTGCTACCCCGCACTGTAAGGGTTACGCGCTCGTTTTTGTCTAAAATAAAGAAGATACGCTCCCACTCACTGGATCTTTTGTTGTTGTTTTTTTCTAGTTTTAAATGGCATGTGATCAGAATTGCAGTGAAAATCTATCAGTGCCACTGTAGTCCCAGCTAAAAGCCTTTTTTTGACCAGTTCTACTTTTTCAATCGCTTGAAACCATGGGTGGAAGATTTCCAGTAGTTAGTCAACGTAGCAAGCTCAAGAATTGCCAAGAGTATAGCCAGATTTAAGGGAAAATGTATAGATAGTCTTTCTGTATTGTTAATACTTTGGGATCAATTTGTAAAGTAGATCATATGCAATATTTTCATTACCATGCACATTAATTGCTAATTTTTAAGATGTAAAATATGTACTCACTTCACCAAAGGTTTTAACTTTCAGATTAGCTGAATTTACTGCATGCATGTTATTTTATTTTTTGCATTTTGTAGTCAATTCAAAAGATTTTCACATAGGTTTTTGCCCATATCAGGGAAAGTAACTGGCTAACTATGGGAGCCATATATGTGTTCTGTACTTGGCCCTCTTGTGTCCCTCTGCCACCCATGTGGTCCTCTGGTTCTCCATGCACACTAAAATGTCTTAACAAGTGGAAATGTTCAAATGGCTTTGTAAACTCCTCCTCGGCCTACATGTGACAGTGATTAAGTCTGATGATTGGCTAAGACACTCAGTGCTACATTATGAGGAAGCTTAATGTATTTCCCACACCTAAAACTACCACCAAGACTACTGTTTCTTGGAGCTGCAATGGCAGATCGAGGGCATAGGTATAGCCTGCTATTATTCAAACCTATCTAATTTGCCTAGTATGGACAAAGAGCAGGTTTCCTTTTAAAACCTTGCTAGCTTCTGGTTGGCAAATAAGATAAATAGTCATGAGATCAAAAAATAGAGTAAATTGAGCTGTAGCTAGCTGTGGGGAAAACAATATCATGGGTTGAAAATGTGTGTGGTTGAAATAACTTGTATGCCTTAGTGAATTGACCAATTTGTATGCTCACTATGCTTGCGCTAGTCAGTAGAAGATCTGGAGTCCTCCATTTCAGAAATTATCATCACATTATTTTGCATTTCAATTCTTGCCACTTACGGTGCTGTTTTATTTCGCTTGTGGCGCTGAGAAGATTCGGAAAGCACGGAGCCCCTGAGTGTAGATGGGAACTCGTCAGATCTAGAAGAGCAAGCAGAGGTTGAGGAGCTGGACACCCCCTGCCTGGTTCTAAATGGTGATATCCCACAGACACCCGATCAGGAAAAGTTCCTCAAACAGCACTTTGGAAATCTGTCCGCCAACAATGGCCCAGGTTGTTGCAATTCCCTGCTAAATTTATTTCACTAATGTTGTACGCCTGTGTGATACTAACAATTCCCAAATGAGATGGAGAATTCCAGCATGCACATTAGAATATTAAAGTATTTGGTTTTGTTAAAAAAAGAACTGGTAAAGAATGGACATATTTAAAGTCTGAATCTTCATTTTAGTTTATACAATAGTGCAGCCTTACCTTGTGGGGATGGGTATGTGCTATGATTTAGATGCATTCACTCCTTGTTAGAGTAAAAAAAAAAACATACCGGCATAGGGGCCACATTGAGGGTGACTGGAGCTTAGGGCTGATAACTGACTCTCTGTTTGGGCTCCTGGGGGAGGTTAAAATAGTCACTTAGCAGATAGCTTATAGTTCCCTTTTATGTAATCCTGACAGCACCTTTTGTTGTCACATATTTAAAGTATTTATTTATCAGCACTGAACTCATGAAGGAGAAAGTATGACCTTGTAGCTTTCAATTCAGGCTGACTCTTCTGCTGTGACAGGGAGAAAATATGAGTAAATAATAAAGTGACCCCTGACAGATGAGGTTGCTCTACTATGTAATAATCTGAATCTCTACCGTTGAGTTGAGAAACTCCAATTAGTGACTGGTTTTTCATGGCCTAAGGCAACTAATCAGATCCCGTATATCATTATTTAACCACTCCCCTATCGGCCACTGTAGTAAAGCAGCCTCTAGGGGAAACCAGTTATTCCGACTGGATTTTTAAAAAACTTCCACTGTCATTAGCTCTATGTAAAGTGTTCTACTGCTTATATCTGAGATCCCTCCCCTTTCTCTCACAATGGAGGAGGAAATTGGAGGATTTACTGAATGCAACCATTCAATAAATCTTCCAGGCGGCAGCAGAGGAAGCTGCGATTGAGGGGTCACTGGCCACCAATGTTGTGGGATTCTTTTTTTTGGGTGGGGGTGGGGTTAAAGTGTTGTGGATTTATTCATGACTGCTATTGCACACCATGGAATTCCATCTCCCTCTAGTAACAGAAGACTTGCACGTGGCTTTAGTGGGTGAATTTTAAAGGCTAAACGCACCTTGACTACAGCAATACCAACATATTTCTTGATTCCAAAAAAATTGTGGCAAAAAATAACACCTGGTGGTGTCCTCTTTACAAAAAGTGGTCATTTCAATGATGTTTGTAATGTCCTGGCATTTTTATTGGATGTTTTATAACGAAAAGTAAGGGAAATCCTATTTTGTTTTTTTAAGAAATATGTTTATTAAATGTGTAAAATACAATAGCATTATAAAACCGTACAAACAGTACAACATCCTGGAATCTACCACAAGAAGGGGACTTACTCCGCAGTTGGCTCACGTGCTAGAGACTGGACCTTTTGATATTCACAGCAATATGTAGAAAGGTGGTCTGTGGGCAGGTCAAGAGCTGCCCTGTATTTATGAAGGATTAAATTGGAAGTCAGTCACAGAGGGCCCAACAAAAGCAAATATTAAAGGTCAGAGTCTACTGCAGAATTTGAGTGTTCTATCCAAACATCCCACACTTTGTTGAATTTAGCACCACAGCCTCTATTGTAAGTATCCTAATTATAGAGGCAAATTTTAATTCGCCAATTTCTTCCAAAACTGTATTGTGAAAGGAGTAGGCTTCTTCCAACACATCGCTATTGCTTTATGGGCACAGAAAAATAGGCTAAGAGTACATTTGGCATTGGTAGGGGACAACTCCTCCACTAATCCCAATAGACACACTTTTGTTGAGGTGACATTTATGGAAGTAACTAGCAGCAAATACTCCACAACCTCCCGCCAATAGGAAACAATCAATGGGCACGTGAAAAAAGTCTCCTGTAGAACTTTGACATCTCTAGCAGGTTACAGATGATGTTCACAATCTTTATTTTTTGATATAATAATAAAAAATAAAAAGCAAGCAGATTATCAAATACCACCCAAAAAAAGTCTATCGGTGTCAAAAAATGTATATAAAATTTCTACATGACCGAGTAATTGTCAAATTATCACGGTTCTGAAAAAATGGTCGGAAAAGAAAGGTGGTGCAACATGCTGGTGTTGAGAGGGTTAAAATAAAGTTGAAGCTATAGTTTTCTAGTATTTATTTGTATGTATGCTATTCTTATATTTTTGCATTATGTGCATCTTTGCACCAGTCTCACATTCTGCTCCTCTGTCTGTTCCCCCCACTTCACTGTCCCTGCACTCCCTTCCTGGCATCCATCACTCAGTAAGTGAATAATGTATGTGTAAATCCTTGGTTCTTCCCCACAAACCATTGCAAGGATAAGTGCAGCCCCTGTTTTATCATTCTGCTATAAGCATAGAGGGACTGTAAGGATATGTGAACATGTGCATATGTTTCCCTCGGTCACAGCTAAATATGTAAAGATTTAGGGGGGAGGGCGCTGCAGGTTCAGGGTTTTTAATCAATTTATGGTAAATACATGTATTATTTAGGTTCAATCTAGATTTGCACATTGTATGTTTTAGTAACTTGCTCATTTATATCCACAGAGGAACCAGTCTTGACATCGGTGAGGGCAGAAAGTGCCAGCATCTCATCCCGGTTTTTAGCTATGGCCCAGATACCAGCTGTCAGGTTTGTATCTCCCAAGTTTGAATATATATGGGTTTATGTAAGGTATACTAAATCATAGAAGGGCTTAGGTCTTAAAAGATGAGCCAGAAACCTAAAGGTGTATGCTGTTCTTGGTGTTACAAAGTATATTGGCATTTTATTTTTTTATTGTAGCAAAAAAAAAATATTAAAGGAGAACTATGGGGTTAAGTCTTTTCCTCATAGTTCTCCTTAGGGTAACGGGAGGACACAAAGTAGCGTCCTCCCGTCACCCTAGGCTCAGTATACTGTGAGCTGTAGCTCGCGGTATACTGAGACGACGCAGCTGAAGCGGATCCCGACAATTGTGACGGGATCCGCCCAGCTGCGTGACTGACAGCTGGCTCTGCTTATCTAAAGGCAGAGCCAGGTGTACCCGCCCCCTCCCCCATCCGTTCCGTCAGTCAGCGCTGGCGGATCGGAGCTGGGAGGGGGGAATCCAGCCCCTCTCCTGTCACAGCAGAGAGCCGTGACAGGATCGAGAGGTGAGCGAACGCCTGTATGTGTTCGCTCACCTCCCGATCTACTGAGCCGACCTGTGACAGTCTCATTGTCACAGGTCGGCTAGAACTATGAAGGGAGTGAAAATCACTCCCCTCATAGTTCTCCTTTAGAGGGATGCATTGTGCAGTTTCACTAATTCCCGTTTTCTAATTTAACAGTAAATGACCTAGAATCTCCTAGTATCTTCAAGTGCAATATAAAACATTTGGATTGGTCAGGGGAATCCTTCTCTTTCAGCACTATACATCTCCAGATGGTAGCACACATGGGGTACAATTGTGTTGGAAGTAGAACATGGAGGCTTTTATAATCTGTTGACCAAGCCCAGCCTGGGGGCTTTGTTGCCGAGATTTGTGAGAGTGTTCTGACACAGTAGCCGAAGTTGCTTTCACACCTGAGTTAATGGGCACAATAAATATCTGCCACTCCTGAAGGTACTCAAGTTTATTTGGTGTAGAAAACATCTCACCAGTTTGCATTGGTTTCAAGAAAACCTACACCCAAAGCAATCCATTTTATTTTGATTGCAGAGTGTTGATGCAGTTTTGGTGCAGACTAGGTAAAACATATAATTGCCAGTGTGGCCCCATGTAAAGGTTCACAATTCTGGAGCTTCATGTCAAGGTTGCATGGGCAAGTTCCTCCAGCAATCTGCTCTTCTTTCTGCTTACATTTTTGTCAGTAATATCGCATTATGCATAGAATTTCTTTCATCCCAAGAGAGGAATTATCTAGAGGAGCTTTTCTCTTAATCTACATGTTGGTATTGCAAAGGTTAAAACACCAAAACTGTCTTATCCCAATTGAACCAAAATTGAATGAATAGTTGCCAGTGAATGTCCTCCATATCGAGGCTTTTTAAACAACAAAGCCATTTTTTTTTTTCTTTTAGGAACCGGCCTGGGATCTGTGGCACAGAAATGTCTGACCAAGAGGTTAGTCCAGACTCTAACAATCAGGGTCCATTTCTGTATGCCACACAAGCTAATGAATCTGAATATCAAGCAAAAAATCACAATATAGTGGATCAAGAAGTTGCCAGCCCTTTAAAACCAGCCTATCTGAGAAAGAGAAAACAGCCAGCTGAAATCAAGATGGGCAAAGTAGGGCCGTTTTCCCCAGCAGTGTCCAACATGAGGAAGACACAATCCGTACATGATCTTATACATGAAGGTAAGCTCATCACAATCTGCACATCACAAACAAAAAAAATTTCATCAGGAGAGGGGCATGGGTTCCTTCTAATGATGTTAGATGCATCCTGCGTTTGCAAAGGTATCAGAGAGGCCTGGGGGGCAATTGCCACCCTGCCCCCGGGCCTAGTCCGCCCCTGGGTCAGACTAATCCATCACGTTATTAATATGAGTGCCCCACTCAATATGGCAGGAATCGAGCACTCGGAGAGGCAGCTACGATCACACCTGTCAG